>NW_026641428.1:1800000-1997500 GCF_028554395.1 Pezoporus wallicus
TGTCTTCACACACTGGAAAAAGAGGCTGTGCTCCTTCTGAGCAGATTCTTTACCATTGATGGGAAATTAATGATAGCAAGTAAAATATTACTTACTAGGATTAACTAAAATGATTGAACCCCAAATGTTGTTTACTCCCATACTTCTAGTTTGTTTCGAGACCCTGGGTGGTCACAAGCAAGTAATTTCATTTCACTTCAAGAGAACACTTTACAAGAGGAAAATGGTATCGCTCTCACTGAAAAATACTCTGCTTCCTATTGACAAAAAGCACTATTTCAGGATCAAATTTTTCCCTTATAATTTTGTATTAGAACCAATTAAACTCTGTGACTTGAGGAGAAAAAGAAAAGCAAGCTCTATCTTTGTACACCATTATTTTATCAGTAATTTAAAATCAAAATCCCTTCATGCCCAATGGCAAAATCTGGCCCTTACTGTATTGCAGCCCTTACTGACATGCAAAATTGCCACTTAATTCAACGATTTTGTGTGTGTGATTGTGTGTGTGTGAGTGCTAAGCATGACAGTGGCTGATGGTTTGGTTAGTTCTTTTTTTTTAATGTTCATATATGTACTGAGCCTGCTCCAGTGACCATCAGTGGGAGCAGGAACACATCTACTAACAAGGTAAAAATAAACCACAGTTTAATGACTTGCAAAAGGCCTGGTCTAACACTCTCTTAAGTAGTCTATTTTAGAATGGCTATTGGCATCACCAGGAGGGTACAGCACAGGAGACTTATATGGTTAAATTTTATAGTAGTCTAATAATGAAAAAAGCATGTGTAAGGCCTCTTGGCAAACAGCCTGTAGTCGTGGCAATATTCCTACAAGTAAAGCTGCAAGATGGGAGGGAGTGAGAGATAATTAATGGGGACCTGCTTTATTTGCCAGGAGAGAATATTCTTACACTGGGAGCAAAGGTCATGTGTCTGAGAAAAATGTAGAGAAAATAGAGTTGTTTTGTGGTGCCCTAAAATACAGTTTAATGAAAATGAGAAAATAATGGGAGGAAAGTCACTTCTATAGTCTCTGGCCGGCTGCCCAAGTATGAGTAGAGATGCACTGGCCCTTGGCTGTGCTTCCAGCGCAACTCACAGAAAGCTAATTGTTCTTACACACATTTGCTCTATTTTCAGACACATGCTATTTGCAACCACATATTCTCTTTTGCTCTTTGCACCTCCATTGCTCCCAGCTGGTGGAGCATTTCCACCCTGGAATGTTATTTCTTGAAATGTTTTCTCTTTGAAAAGCAGTATCTGTTGTTTTCCACTCTCACTGGGGTGTCTGTAGGAGCCTGATGAAGCTTGAAGGTATCTGGAGTTATCTCCGGTTTCCTAATCCTTAGGCAAACCTGTTTGGCAGGGTTTGCCTGAGCTGCAGAGATGCAGCTCTCAGCTGTGTCTCAAGCAACCAAATCATGCCAAGCCACATTTTGTTTCTTCATAGCTTGAAAATGTTTGATTCCTCTATCCAGTGTATTAAATTCAACAACTCCTGGTTGTCTGTGTGACCTCCTCTTCTGGTTTCTCACTCTTTCATTTCTCCCTTCTGGCCATTTCCACAAAGATGGAGGACAGACACTGAAATCAGGTTAATTATTGGGACCATATTTATTTGCTTCATTAGCAGAATAACTCAAACATCCAGGTGAGCATTTTGAGTTTGAGTTTGATTTTTGGTTGTTTGTTGTTTTTTTGTTTTTTTTTTTTCAATTATGGTAGGAGTACCATAATTAAAATGACACTGTGCATGTGAATGATGGAATAAGTTCATATACTTTGGGGCATGTAATAAAAAGAATCCTTCACCTAAAGCAAAGTAGAGCTCAGAAAAAGGAGTGGTTTCTGATCCAGAAATTTGGTTATACTTCTTCATATTTACACTGTAGTCCATGACAGCAAAACAGGATCCCCTGAATTTTGTATGTGTGTCTTCATTTGGGCTTCTTATTTCTGACAGCTGTAATTTTCCTCTACCCTCTATACTGTGGGCAGAGATCTGATATCAGTGTTATTTTGAATGATGAGTCATTACTGAACCTAGAGGAAATCAGTGAAATAATTCCTACTAACATCCATGCAGTGCAGAAAGCAAGGGATCAGGATGAGAAAACAAAACAAGGCTTCCCCAGACTGGCAGTGTTGTGTACCTGGTGGGCTCAAGGATTTGGACACTGAAATCTGGTCAGTGAAAGTGATTTTAATATGAACATCAGTTTCTGGAAAACTATTTAAGATGATTACTGGGTTTTACTTTCTCAGAATTTGAGCTACCTTGGTCTTTTCCAAAGAGTAAGACTGTTGTCTGAAATCAAATTTATGTTATTGGATGGATTGAGAGTAGCCCTGAGAAGAAACACTTGGGGGTGTTGGCTAACAAGGATCAGGGACACCTTCCACTAGACCAGGTTGCTCAAAGCCCTATTCAGCCTGGCCTTCAATACTGCCAGGGATGAGGCATCCACAACTTCTCTGGGCATCCTGATCCAGTGTCTTAAACCCTCCTCACAACCTAACTAAGGTTACAGTCCCTTTCAACCCAAACAACTCTATGATACTATGATTAGTAATTAACACATTTCAGGGTATTAAAGTTGGAAATAGTGCAAATCTGTCAAGTGTTCAATTGCTATTGATTCTGGGAGAAATAGCTGTGAAAGTTATGAAATATCATTTTTCTTGGTGGGGATTCTAATCAAATCTCTCTTAATTTTTTACAATGTTAATAAAGACAAGATGGATAATATTGATGCAAATACAAAAAAAAAAAGGAAGTAAAACTGTTCAAAAGAATGGCAAAGAATGGTGTCAAAAACATCCAGCTGGATATACCTGTTTTATGTGGTGAACTGTGCTGTTTTTAAAATGAGTTCTTCAAATGACAGAGCCACAGAAAGCAGGACTGTGTGAACTCATGCTTTCTTTTTTTCTCTGCTGCTTCCCCACATGGAAGTTCCATAATGGACAAAGTATTAAATATGATCTAAAGTAGCCTTAAATCTACATAAACTAAATCTACATAAATCTACAAAACTATTTCATACCATAAAAACAGATGTGGAAAACCTGTGCAGTCATCTGACTAATCCAACTACCATCACAGTGTTGTTACCTTGAGATTTGGTTTCGATCCTCCAGAATATTATCTGGTACCGTTTGATCTGGGGTGTGATATCACTGCAAGCAACTCAGGCAGCAAACTGCTACTTAGTGCAGATGCACAGTAGTAGATATCAGATTTTAGAGAGTGTGTGCTTACACATTTAGGGATTTTCTGGTTTTAATTTTTCCTGAGATATATATATTCCCGAGTCTGTGAATCACTACTCAGATCAAGCTTTACTGTTTGCTTTATTGTTGTTTTTTTTTAATGTGCATTTATTTGTATGGGATTTGTGTTAGTTCTCTGAAGAACCCAATAGACAGTGCTCTGTGTCCAGTCTAATCTCAAAAAAGGTATTCTAGGAAACAAGATCAGAAGGCTAATGAAAGACATCCAGGAATCGTGTAACTGTGGGCTGAGAAAACCTTATTTAGGGCAATTTATATGATAATATTAGAAACACATCTTGACCCAAAAGGGGTTTTATCAAGATATCTGGGACTTCAACGTTAAAAATAGTTACAGCAGACTTCAGCTTAACTGTGGAGCCATTCTCACTTTATTCTATTTCTGTACATGTTAGCAGGGATGTGGAAAGGTTGTTAGGTATTGCCACTGTTTTGTTTAGATTTTTTCGTGGTTTTCTGCTTTGTGCCGTATTGACCTGCTGTTCAAAACTGTCAGCCTAGGTCTTGATCTGATGCAGTTGTGCCAAGTGCAATCTGCAGAAGACCAAATTTTCTTTTTATACCCTCTTAGCTGGGTCATTAAGCCTACTTGTTCTAGCTGTTGCACTGAGGTCTTACTGTTTACCATACCTTATCTTTTTGTTGGTATATTCAAAATTACTGAAAAACATATGGTCTAGAAAGATCTGGATTAGATTTTTGTATGAAGCCATCCAGTCTCTCTGAACATCACTCTTAACTATAAAACTAAGTTACAATAGTTCCTTCAGCTAAAAGTATAACAAAATTCACATGTTTTTGCAGTCTGTACACTGAGGCAAAAAAGGACATAAATGCTTCAATGGATAGCTGCAAATTGAATAAGGACATTTACTTCTGACTTGTTTTGTATTTATTTAATTAAAAGTCCAAAGGAACTTTAAAGCAACTTTAAAGTAAGTAGCTCTCTTGCTGGTTCTACTGTCAAAATCTCAGTGATCCTTTCAGCCTGCTTGCTGAATAAATAGATACAGAGATTAAAATACTCTGTCCTGAGAGCTACTTTTTTTTTTTTTGAGGGTTCTGCCTCTTTACTGCACTCTGGTAACAGCTCTGTAGCTTGCTATAGCAATGAAGTATTACTGAACTGAGCACTGCATTTTGTTATTCTCAGTAGAGATTCTCTAAGAAATAGAGCTTAAGTGAGTTGCAATAATTACAATCAATTGCTTTCTGCTTATGCACACATCAAAGGAAAAATAGGGGCCTATATCTTATGCTTTGATATTTGATAGTCATTGTACTGGGCATTTTGAGAGCTGATTTAGTAAGGTATGTTAAGCAGTCACATCATAGCATATGAGTCCTTTGAATTCCTACCGTACATCAGCTTGCTATCTTAAGTAAATGCTAGCCATGTGTTTGGCAAATGTCATTAATTTTTTGAAATATTTGAATGACAAAGCAAATAATGAATTCTCTTTTTCAGAGTTAGCCATTTACTGTTCTTTGGTATGTTCTTCCAATTTGGCTCATGTGTTTTTTGAGATGTTTTTGTTCTTGGCTGTATGCTAGCATTGTCATAGCTACTACTATTATTATTTGAACTGGAGGCCACAGCTGAGGTTGTCATTGTACTTGGCGCTGTACCCATGATGGTAAATGTCAGCGAGTCCTGAGTCTTTAGTTCATTGAAGGCAGAAGTTACACTGGAAAAGATGAAAGGAAATAGTGTATGTTTTACTGATACATCTGAAACTGAAGCAAAGATCACAAAATGCATTTTCTGACACCCTTCACCTAATCAAAAAATGACCAACAACCTTCAAATTTAAGCATATTTCAATAATTGGGTGTTTTGAATAGATGACACAGATCCTCAGCCCTTGCATTCTGGTGGGTTTCCAGATTTCCAAAGAAGGCTTTTTACAAAACAAGAAAAAAACCTTAATACTTCCCTGGTTGGGATACAGATTTTTGTGGCTTTGCGTTCCTAGTCGAAACTATGAAATGGAAAGCAAGTTCAAAAGTGAAAAGAATAAAACATCAAACTTCATCTGTCTCTGTTCTCGGTTTTCAATTTGGCTGTTTGCAGGAAGAAGTTAAAATCCAGTTGGAGTTCCAAACTGTGTCTCCATTCAGTGCAGTACAGGTACAGGATACTGGTTTGAAATGAGGTCTCATTAAACCTTACCTGCTTTGCTGATACCTGCTTTTTTTTAGGTGCAATTTTATGACTTGTCATCCATTTTTGCTCTGACACTTTCCTGTGGCTGCTTTTGTGTGTGTGTGTGTGTGTGTGTGTGTGTTTTCATGCTAGGTGTAGTTTTCAAGCAAGCAACGGAAATAACAAAGTCATTTGTAATTGTGAAAGGATAAAGGATGCCACAACAGCTAACTCAGAGGCCCTAAAGCAAGCAACGATAAATCTACCCTTCCAAGGGAAACTACTTAGAGAAAATACAGGGGAAATGGGTAAAAAAAAATAAAATAATGAAAATGAGACTGCAAAACTCAGAAGGCAAAGATACTTGCGTGTGGTAAAAGAAACTGCAAAAGTAAACAATGAAGTCAGGCAGGAAGTATAAATTTTGAAAATGAAGCAAAATACTAGGGACAAATAAGCCAAACAAAAATTATGGTTGAATTGGCAGATGTCAGTAAAGGGAAGACACATTTTCTTACGTACCAGGCACTTGAAAGAATGATAAGATTTTAAGTGTGGAAGTGAGTGTTTCCAGGCCATGTACTCATCATATGGATTGGCTGAAATGAGGCAATAAAAAAAAAAGGTGCTTCTACATCTATATATAATAACATTATCTTGACAACTTTTTTCTGGACAACAAGGCAGAGAATGAAGCCTGCCAGTTGGTTCTGACAAAGTATTCTAAAACTGAAAAAGAAAGACAATTATTATTAATTCCCTGGTTTGGAAATATTACTTTCTTCCCCAGTGACTGGAATTAGATAGGTATGGTCTTTTATGTACTACCATAACTGTGGAATAATGGTAGATAAGGGTTAAACATATATTTCTATATATCTTTATTTCCACTGACTTGTAAGAATTTATTTGTACATTTATCTTACAGTGAAGACCTAGTCTTAAGAGACTGGCAGTATCAGTTTGATACCCTAATATGTAAAACACAAGATAACATAAAACCAGGATGTTGCTGAAGGTTTTCCAAGCTGCAGCACAGAGTTGTAACAACTATGAGGGGAATGATTTAAGAGCGATGTCACAATGAGTTTCTTTTAATAATCGGATGACAACAAGAGGTAGTACAAATGCAGTTGTTACTTAGACACACTTTGGTATTAGAAGCCTATATGGGGAAGTCTCCTGTGGCAATTCTGTTCTGTTGGAAACCTGAGTCTGCCTGCGGTCTAATGGGAATAGGAGGGAATGAAAGAAGTGGTCCTTTGAGTATTCCTCTTGTAGAAACTTACATTTGTCACAGACCTCACCTTGTACAGAACAAAATTCTTTCTTGACTTAACCACTTGAAAGGAAGTCATCAAATCAGTTCATGCTCTCAATCAAGCTAATAGGTATAGTCTATACAGTAGAAACAAACTTTGTAAAACAATAAAGCTATTATTTCACAAATGAGAAGACAGAAAGAAAAAATATTTTTATTTGTAAATGTATTTTGGGCAGCACTTAGATGGTGTTATGATTCGCTTAGGTGAGTCACATCTATTTGGATTAAATAAAGAAGGAAAAGGAGCTTCTGTCAAAGTAATAAATGGAGGAACTTGTGTTCAGATGGAGTCAGCTCTGCAGGATCCATAAGCAAAGTTTTGAGGTTAGAGATTGCAGAATGTATTAACCCTACCAAGCTGCAGAGGTTCCTTCACAGGGGCTATACAGCCACGCTTAGCTCATCTTTGATTAGGTGTTTGTAGAAATAGCTCCTCTCCATACCAATATAGGCATGGTCACATAGGATCATCTCATTGAGTTCTGAGCCCTCCTACAGCCTAGATAGCAGGAGGGAGGTCTCAGGCTGGCTCTGCAATAGCTCTCTTAGGTTTGGAAAATATAGCATTTGTTCAAAATTCCTCATTTATGTACCAGTTACATGAGTGGTTAAGGTATCCAGTTTCTCTAGAGATTACTGGGATAGACTCTTCCAGTTTACCCGATACATAAATGTCACAGACAAGCTAACTCTGAAACTGAGTCTTAAGGCTACATTAGCAAGGATAACTAATGCAATGGGAATGTGCTGGAACGTGGGTCTTCTGTTTTGGAGACTCATGCTGATGGTGTGATTGTGGTGCTCTGTTACTCTACCCTTCAGTACCAATGTATTCAAAGGGAGTTAGTGTTATCTTCAGCACACAGTCATAGAGTGATAGAATAGTTTGGGTTGAAAGGGACCTTTAAAGGTCAGTTTCTCAGTGCAGGTGTATCCTTCTGCCTAATGACAGGACAGGCTAATTTCACATAAAATGCTAATTATTGATTTCTTTTAAATATATGCTTGAGATTTATTCCACACATTGTGTGAGTACTTTCACTGTTATGGATTCCTGTACCTTTAGTGATTTAACTGATTATGGTTTGTTTTTTTGTTTTGGGTGGGGTTTTTTGCTGGTTTTGTGGGTTTCTTGCTTGTTTGGTTTGGAGTTTGTTTTTTTTTTTGTTTATTTTCTGGCTTTGCCCTAGGGAAATTGGTGTTGTTTAAGTGCACCTATTTTGTTAATTTGGATGAGCAAATACATCAATATGTAGTTGGGAATGCAGATAAATTAAAGGGTTTATTTTAAGGAATTTCTTGACATGTTCATTATGGAAGAGGAGTATCCTGAAACTTAGAGAATTAAATGTGGGGATAAATGTAGAGTACTATTTTTCAGTGCAGTGGTATTCAATCAGAGTAGTGATTTATTTCTCTTTTAAAGGCTCCAGAATCCTCAGAAGTTGTATGAATTCAAAAGCAGTCGTGGTGCTGAGAAATGTATGTGAAACACAGGGGCATTAGAGGATAATTGATTTATTCTTATTTTTTTCCACTTTCAAGGTAATATATGTAGCCTACCTGAAAAAAAAGTTAATAAAATAACACAGCTTAAAACCTAAACCCATTGCTGTGGCCAGGTGAATGAACAATGACCCTGCACTGCACACCGTGTAATCAGTTTGTACAAAGTAAAGAAGATATTTGATGCCATCTAGTGTCACTTCTGAAAAGGCGACAGCTTTGAAAAATTCCCAAAGTCCGTTCTTTGTAGCTGTGAGTGTATACTATGCCTTTAATCCTTTGGTCCATCACTGGTATGGATGTGGTAATCTAAATATAGCAGTATTGTTTAGGAAACTCCACAAGTTAGTTTTCCTATAGGCTCTGTACTCAGTGGTGTCTCAGTACTTTTAGCTTCTTGATCGCTTTACCACAGGCCTGCCACAAATAGTAATGCTGCTAAGATTACAAACCACCATCTAAACTAGGAAACCTGGCATATTTCCAGGTTTAGGATTTACATAAAGTACCAAAGTCAAAAGCGCCAAGCAATTTGAAGTCAGGGATTTCTTCTTTAAGCCTAACCACATTTGTTGAGGGATTAAATCTGTTACATTTAAACAAATTAAACTCATTCAGTATTAAACATATATAATTACCCTACTCATGGTAAAATTTTAATATAAAAGGTGGCATTTCAAAAATATCTATGTGCTATAAAGATATGAGCCTGTTGACAGTTTCTGTTCATAAATTATGTAGGTTCCTTAGAACAAAGATAACATCCTGTTTTACAGTTTCTGGTGCAAATTAAGCAGTAGGTTGTCCCACAGCCAAGTGTGAAAGCACCATATGCAAACCACCGAACACTGCCAACTGACAAAACCACACGCGCGCGCGTGTGTGTGTGGCAGGGAGAGGGTGCTAAAGAATAGAGCGAGAATCAGAATAAGAATAATTACACCTTATTATGTGCTATTTTAGGGTCTTTTGTATGGAACTTTTTCAAGTACAACAGCCCAGTTAAAAAAGAAATAAATCACTCTTATTCCCTACGAAATCAACCTAAAGAGCTCCAGATACTGCACTGTTAAAGTGACTGGTGCTAATTCAAGGAATGACTTTCAAGAGTGACTGCAGCTTCTCTCCTTGCTGAAGCATGCCAAATTCCAATTAGTTCTAGTCTGACCAGCTAGAAGTCAAATAAAAAAAAAGTAAAAAATTGAAAACCTTCATGAGTTTTTTTCACCACAGATTTCAGTTGTTTTTTGAAAAACACAGTATCTGCGTATGTCCTGAAGTGAGAAGCAAACTAGGATATCTTTCCTTTCTAGAGTTCATGGTCTAACTTTCTGCTTTTTAGTTCTCTGTGTGAAAGTTTTAGCATAGAAAATGGCAGCAAATGAGTACCAAAGGAACATTTTGCTGAATGAGCTTTTTACAGACTGTGTGATATGAACTTTCTTTGCGATAGGAAAGGTATGAAGCAGCTGATAATGAAGACTCCAGCTGGGCAGCTACAGATTATTGGGTGCTTTACCTATGGTGGTCCAATATGGTATGGAATACCATGACAAGTTGTAAAACCAAGGAGGCCTTAAATGTCTGTATCTTGAACCAGCAGAAATATCCCTGTCCTAAGGAATTCACAAGTTAAGTCATAGAAGCAAAGCAGATACTAAACTCTATTGCTTATTCACAGGTAAAGGACTGAGTTAAAAAGAAAGGAATGACTAGTTCAAAATGGCACAGGAAATCACTATCAAGACTGTGAAGTGGCCCTGGAAGTCGAGAACCATATCATATAATTATCGTAGCACCATAGAATGGTTTGGCTTTGAAGAGACACTAAAAATAATCTAGTTCCAACCCCTTTCCATGGTGGGGATACTTTCCACTAGACCAGGTTTCTCAAAGCTCCATCCAACCTGGCCTTGAACACTGCCAGGGAAGGGGAAGCTGCAGTTTTTCTGGGCAACCTGTTCCAGTGCCTCACCACCCTCACAGTTGTCTAATTTAAATCTACTCTCTTTTTAAAGACATTACCCTTTGGCCTGCTACTACTTCCTCTTATGAAAAGTCCCTCTGCAGCATTCCTGTAGGCCCCATGCACAACTAGTACATGAATGTATTTCGTCCAGTCATATAGACTTTTATCACATATTTATGAACACTTCATCTAATGATTGCAGCGATTCACTGCTACCCCTGCTCAGGTGTAGTATTTGGCACCAGGATTTTAGTCAGTGGTGAAGATTAACGCCATTTTGCAATTTCGATAAATTGTGTATCTGTACGAGTTCCAGTGAGAAGATATGGACATGGAACATACATATAACCTAGAAATTAGATGATGCTTTTCACTGGAAGATAAATTAAGTCAAAATGTGGTAGGTGGATACGCATTAGTTGTAGTAGGAATAAAACAGAAAATGGTTTCCAAATGAAGGTCATTACATGGTATGGTGGCTTCCAGTAGCAAAGAATTTAATGACCAGGATATCTCATCACTCTGATATTCTAATTTACTAGTAAAAAGCCCCAGATGATGTTGATGCGATAGAATACTGAGATTTCATTTTATGTGTTGGGAGTAGTCAATTACTTCTGAATGGCAAACTTGACTGTCATCTCAGAGCCTCGTAGAACAGCGCATTGTTTACTTTTGCTGCCCCATGTATTTTCAGGAAAAAACTATTTCATACTTTTTTTTGAGATAGCATAAATTCATGTTCTTATTGTATTATGAACCCAGTTGATTCAGAGGAAGAAAAGGCTGCTGAAACTGAAAGGCCTTAAAAAACATCCAAGCAGCTCTTTACTCTCCCTAGAAGTAGCTCGTATAACAACATCTTACTGCTCATTGCTTTCAGTACTAGGGTCTGGTTTGTTGCTTTTTGTGGTTTTTTGTGGTTTTGTTTGTTGGTTGTTGTGCTTTATTTTTTTTTCTCCTATGGTACTAGAAATTCCCTGAGGTGCTGTTTTCTATTAATTGAAAGAGAAACTAAAGACAGCTCCATTCGGTGCCACTTGCCTAGGATATGTCAGGCAATTTATTTGTTTTTCAGGCACACAGCTGTCTTCCCCTTCCTCATATCAGGGGAAACAAAACATTTTTCTCACATACTGCAGATTGCAGGTCAGGTCTGGAGTGACAACAAGTAAGAATAGTAGAAAAAGAAGTTTGAACAAGCTTCCCCCCCCCCCCCCCAACAAAGAAGCTGATACATGAGTGAGTGCAAAGGTAAATACTGCTGATTAACTTGAAAAGTGACCTGAGGGTAACTATTGACTCCAAGATGGCAGCTAACCTGACATGCTTTCCCTGGATCTGAAGTTAGTAGAAAGGACCTTACTGATTCATTAGTTTTTTGGGTGTGCTTTGAGATTAATCATATTCACCGAATTTGTTTGGATTCCTAGGATTGGGTCAGCCATGACTCATCTACACATGTGTGAGAACATAACTTGCGTTCTTCCTTTTCTGATATAGATTTTTTTTCCTGCTGAATTCTGAAAAAAGGAATTCCTTCACCTTTTATCTGTCAGGTATGAAACCTCTTTTTATCTATTTTTATTCCTGCAGCTGAGTACTAACTCACTGAAATCAACCTTTTTCTGTCAACTTCCACATGCATTCTAACCTTCAGACTTACTTTCTCGTATCCAAGCCTACTCTTATTGCAGGAAAATTGCAGTAGGCTTAACTGAATATATATCTGTTAGAGCTAGCTGAGATGTGAACTATAGTAAACCATGCTACTTAACCATCCAGAGGATTTCTTGTGGTGTTGCCTGTGGTTGTGAGAAAGACTGAAAAGATCCAAATGCCCACAACGCAAAATACTTCTTTCTAAAATGGGAAACTGGAAAACTTCCCAGCTTCCACACCTGCCTCTGATTCACACCTGTGAGTACTAGTGTGAACAAGGAAGGAACAAGAAGGATTAATGGACTACTACTCTCTGCAACTACTGTGGGAGATTACACCCCCAGCTGCAGAAATCTGGCAGCAACCAGTTAGTTACAAGACAAGCAGATGAAGAGTGCCTGCTTTTCAAGCTACAAATTCCTTATGTCCACTCCTGATACATCTGGGGGAAGACATTAACTGTACAGAGAAGGACCAGGAAACAGATGTTTAGTAGGTACTCCTAAGGACAATGAGAAACAAAAAATCCTGAGATGAATCTAAAGATCCCATACTGAAACATGAATAGAGGAGTAAAAGCTTACTCATCCCTAGTTACTTAGTTTAATTCTCTTTTCAATTGAGCTCTCAATAAATTGAGTACATACTTAACTTTAAGCAGGTTAGCATGTCACTGAGACCAGTGTAAAGTGTTAGACAAAGTGGCAGTATCGGGCTTAGCAACAAGATACAGGATGCAACTAAGCTCAGGTCTAATAGGAAACCAGCCTGCCAGGAATCCTGTAACTAGTATGGCTTACAGGTGCCTTTTTAGTGCAGTGAATAGCTACAAGGTATAGTATGAGATGTTATAATGTGAGCTGTCATAAGATGGGAACTAGCCTCTGCAGCACTAGTCACTGGAGCAAGCATTGATAAGCAGACCTCCATTCAACTGCATGTTTCTGTGTCTGGTTTTGATAATACCCTGGGCCATGTGTGAATTGCATAGACTTGTCCTGGAAGTGGCTGAGGATGGTTTAGAAATCATTCTGGCTGTACCCCTGTTCATCAGAGCAAGGAGTTTTCAACCTTGCAATGCAGAAAGCAATTTTCTACAAAACACTGGCATTGCAGGCAGAACGGGGATGCAAAACCAGGTCTACACAGTCATGCATATGTAGGGCTGCAGTTTTTGTTCACACCCTGGAAGAAGGGACACATGAGCTAAAATAATGAGTAATTTCAACAAACATACTGAGGTTTCTTGCTGAAAATGGGGTGAGAAATGTGCATTCTCAGTCTTGGGCAGAGGGGTAGAAGTGTAGCAGATGCAGCAAGACTTCATGCCAAGCTTCATGCATGGGCAAAAAATGTTCTTTCCTGCAACTCAAACTGGGCAGAAATTCTTTGCAGTAAGCATATGATCTTCTGAACATTACAAGTTCAAATCAAAGCAGGATCCTTTAAAAAATAAAGTGAAATATCTTTGACACAGATAATGTACAGGACCAACTGGGTGTACTATTTCATGTGATGTTTAGTCAGCTATTTTAAATCCCATATATAGGACACACAGCTTATTCATCCATTTAAAAATAGTTAAACTGTGTTTGGGAAGCAGAATGCTGAAACTAACTTGAACAGTACATGCTTGAATCTAGGGGGTATGTTGCCTCTTATTTTGGGTGGCTTAAAGAGATTTTTCTTCCTTACATTTCTGTGGAATAACAATGACATCCAGTGGCTGGCTACTTTAATAATACATATGTATCTGCTGCAAGTATAATAGGCAATTATAAGATTTCTCTGAGGTCTTTCCTTTGTGGTAGCTGAGAGTTCTTTCTACCAGATTTATCAGTAGGGGTTTTTGGGGGGACGGGAGGACGGGGATGAGGACACCTGAGGAATGGAGGTTGGACATATAAAGTCATAGAATCATAGAATCATAGAATAGTCCCCATGTTCATGGAAAGTCCCCATGCTTTAATGAGGCCCTACAATAGGAAAGCCAGTTCCACTTTACCAGTACCTAAATGCCAGTTTAGCCTCAGGGAAGGGCAAGATATTGTAGTGCGCTCACTCTCCCCTCTTCTAAAGAGACTTAAACCCAGATTTTTCTCCTAAAAACTGAAACCTACAGTGGCCTAGGCAGCGACTGTATCCCATTTCTCTTTCTCTATTTGAAAGTCCTAATCCAAAATACATGTGTTTTGATTCTTAATACTATCATATTTCACCTGTTTTCAGTTTTTTTTAAATACTTTTTTGCTGCCCCATCGATATTATTTAGGCTGCCCTGAGGCATCCTTAACTCACATACCAACAAAGTGTATTTTTTTTTTATTTTTATTCTACTTAATAAGTTACCATAGCAACTACCACTCACATGGTACTTACTGCTGTGGGATTTAGTTGCATTTCCTTTTAATAACAAGAATCTTAAAACAGTAGCACATTATCCGATTTTTTGCATTTTATTTTGTAGCAGAAAATTAGATACCTTTTAATTTTTCTTCTAGTGATTGTTTGGTTTGTGCATTAAAATTTATTTTCCCTTCTTGCTTTTAAATAAAGTCTTCCAAGAATCTAAACAGTGTAAAGATATGGGATGCAAAATAATTTCTCTCAGAAAAAGGTTTATATGTGTAATGGACAGAAGAAAATTAGATATGTGAGAAATGAGAACATTTGAATAATGAACACAGGGTACTTGGGCACTGGTATAAGGTATGTTCTCTCCACTCCCACTTGCTTCCTTTGACTTCCCTGGGGTAATGCCATGACTTCAGTGAGGCAGAAGCTAAAAGACCGTATTTTTGTAAGAATCTGAATATAGAGGTAAGCCGAAAGATGACAAATCAATTTGCAAGCTATATCAAATAGGGTATTCTTCTTACTTATTAGACGATGTAAAAAGAACAGTAGTCTATGTAGCTTAATAAAGCATTTTCATTCAAGTCTGTAAAATAAGACCTACTTCACAGCAAAAATGTTTTTGCCTATTATTAGTTCATTCCTTGTCTCATGGATCTAGTATTGCTTGGTTATGGACACTAAGAAAAAAAATCTGCATAAACTTCTGGCCAGAACCTTCAGCTATTGCTCATTTAACAAACATCAGTCTTACTGCAGTCAGGAGAACTACTAATGATACAGATTTTTTATTGAACAGGTCTAGCTGCTAAGTGAGGTGCTGTTATAAAGATTGTTTCTTCTTACGCAATACGACTGCAATTCATTGCATGTAATATAAATGCAATAACCAGTAAAGTGTAGTGGGCTGAAAATATTCACAGAAATCAAGGAAAGTTAAAGTAAACAGTGAATATTAGCTAATCTAATGCTCTGCTTGAGATGAGCTACAGTACTTGTGGATCATTGCTCACAGATAATTTTCTAACATGTTTATACACCTCCTGTAACTAGGGTGCTAAAAACAGCTTGCTCATTTCTTGTGCAAGTATAATTTAATGTTGTTGCACAATAACCAACACATCTGCAAATTAAGCCCATTAAGCAATCATTCTCATATTAAGAGTACTTTGTTTATCTGAAGATGACTGTTACATGCTCTTCCATCATACCTTGAGAAAACAAAGGTAATCCTTTCAGCTGTTCCTCTAAACAACTTGTTTGCATTAATTTCTTGTGGATTCTGTCTACTGTCCTTACATTTTTCAAGTGTAGTGTCCAAAACTGGGCACAGGATTCCAGCTGCGACCTCCCAGTGCTGAACAGATTTGAATAATCACCTCCTCTGTCTTCTGGCAATCTGGCTAAATCTTCCTCACATGACATTTTTCTTTCTTGGTTTCTCCAGTTTGTGGTTAGCTGCAGTCATCCCATTTATTTTACTTCAGCACAGCATTTTGTATCATTCTTTACTGAATTACCTTATGGATTTCAAATAATTTCTTCAATTTATCAAGATGATTTTTAATTCTAATCACATCCTCTAAAGCAGTCGTAACCCCTTCTGTTGATGTTTCCTTCTGTGAGTATTTTGAGTGTTATTTGTAGGGATACCTTGCAGTGGTACAGAGGGTAGACTGCAGTGATGATAATGTTTTGATTGAAGCCTTTTCAACCAGCTGAGGTCCCATGTAACAGTAATTTCAGTGAGATGGTGTTTCCCTGGTTTGTTAGGGTGCATTGTGGAATATTCTTCTGTTAGAGCATGCTAACTTCATTAAATCAGAAACTTGTGATAGCTTAGTTGGAAATTTTCAGTAGAAAGCAAGCAGCAACCATCCAGGCTCCACTCAGCTAATTCTGGGTATTATTATAGTGGCTTTTTTTTCTTTTAGGATGGCAACCGAAGAAACTTAACAATCAAACCCAGCACTCTGGGTTAAAAAGTCATAAAATTTCCAAATGAACTGGAATGGATTTCTCTATTTTTTTTTTCTTTAAGATGGGAGATGTAGGAAATTTTTAATTCCAAGCCTGAATAAAGTCATTCTAAACAATTGCATTTCCCTGAGATGGGAATTTCAGCACTTTACACGGTATTAAATGAGAATAAAGTCTACTAAGAATTCAGTTTTATGAAATGTACTAGTCCAGTGAAGGAGTGAGTCCCTTCATTGATAGGGAATGTTCTTCAGATATACCATTAGAGGCTCAGCCTTTCAAGTTAGCTTCTGGCTCATAGATGTTGGCATTGTTCTTTTTCTCTTAAAAAAAAATAATTCTTTGTTTTTTTTCTTCCTCCTTCTCGTCTGTCTTCACACCCCCATGCTGTATTTATCACTGACCTCTGAAGGGGAAGGTAGGAATAATAGTTTAAGAGATGCCATAACATGGCAAAAATTACAATGATGCACTTCATCTATTGTGTTTGGAGGTGAATTATGCCAGACATAAAATTTTACAGTGGTCTAAAGGATGCTTTTGGTAATCTTGTGAATCAGACAATGTAGGATGAATCTGGGGCCTAGTGTAATAATTTGGAAGTCCCCAAATGAAAAAGAGTGTAGAAAATTAGTGAAAATATGGCTTGGACCTCATTTGAATAGTAAGAACGACAAAACCAAATCAGATTTGTCGCACTAGTGAGATCCTTACTGCAACCGGTTTTTGTGGAGTAATAAAAGAAGATAGCTGAACACTAAATAAGAGGAGATATGGAGGTTCTTACTCTTTAAGAAATAATCTGTGTTTTAGTTCCATTGTTGCTTTAGGAATGGATTGGGGATGAAACTTTCAAAGCAAACTACTTTTTTAGCTAGACTTTTTTTCTTGTTTTCCTATCAATGCTTACCTGTATTTTAGGTTTGTTTTGTTTCACCAGTTTATCTCAAAAAAACCCACAACAAAACCAAACCAAAAAACGAACCCCCAAAACAAGCCAAAGAATCCCTGCAAAGCATATCTAATGTTTTCATAATGAAAGGCCTTTACATAGTTCAAAACTTTTGTCAATGTTGTTTGTTTTTTTTTTAATTAAGATTAATTTTCAGAGTCTGAATGAAGCATTTGTATGGAACATTTCTGCAGCTGTTTAGAACCATTTGGAATTGTTTCACTTAAACTTGAAAAATATAAAAATGTTAACTAAGCATGCAGATACAATCAGAAACAAGGATTTCTCAATGATAAACATTACTATCTTCTTTAAGCAGAATAAAAATATCTTTATTTTTATCCTAAAAGCAAAAAGGAACTGGAGGTAGTTTCCGTATTCAATTACACAAGTGAAAAAAACAGAATAAATTGATCATCAAACTATATTGAGGCAATCACCAAGTGAAAGAGTCCTGTTGTTAGCCTGTGGAAACCCTCAAGGCCATTCAGCTGGTGCTTGCAGTTATTTTAAAGTGACATGAGCCAAGATCTCCCAGTTAAATATCTTGATCTCTGGGGTTTGAGTGTCACACCACCTTTCATAATTCCATCAAAACTGTTTCTGGGAACCAGAACATTTGGGATGTTCTCTCCTTTGGCTTTTGCTGTGCCAAGAATCAATTTGCTTCAGTGGGACATTATACAGCACTGTGCAGAGTGGATAGAAAAAGAAAGGAGCAATGTGGCATCCGTACATAAGATTCTGTCAGATAATTTGCTGTGTTTTTTTTCCTGCTTGTGGCTCTCTTATTTACTGGATTAAACAACTTTTAAGATAGAAGTTTCAAAGATGATGACAACATTCATTTACTATTACGAATTTGTGTCCTTACTCTCCCGCTCTTCCTACTTTCCATGATTTTTTTTTAATCCCATTACATGGTTACCATAGCAATTGTTCCTGCTCCCTTCAGCTTTCCAAGCTGGGTTTGAGAGCATTTATTTTACAGAATGCATTCTAGTTCTATTTAACTCTCTGGAGAGGCCTAAACTAAGTTAAAATGTTGATGATTAATTCACCTCCTGATGTTTCATACAAATTATATCACAATAATCTCTGAGGTATACACATGATAGCATGAAAAATTGACTTAACTGTAGAGACCTAGAGCCTCCTATAGATGTCACCGTACTCCATGCATTTAATTGTGACCAAATGTGACTTTAAAGTGTGAAGTTAGTTTTAACTGACAAAGTATTACACAAAAGAAGGCAATGAAAGCTTGATTCTCTTACTCATCAGGATGGCTAGTATTTCTTCCAGAGCAAACTATCTTGCTGGAATTTGGATTTCACCCTAGAACAAAATGGTCCTCATCATGAATAAGGGGACCAGAACTAGGCACTATATCAATGGTAGTAGGCACATTGTTAGTATCAAAATAGCCCTAAAATGATGAATATAAATGATAATCTTCAGGCTCATTTTGGTAGTCTTTGGCTTTGTTTTTATAGGCCAAAACTCCTGAGAAATTCGGTGTGGTTTTTTTGCCTGACTTAAGGAACACAGAATTGAATCCTTTATTAATAATTCTCATTGTTCCTTTGACCTCCAGTCTAAAATCCTGCAAAAATAGGCCATTCATTAGAGGAAGAAGTAGTATCTTCGGTAAATAGCATCTTTTCATGTTTAAAAAATGCATTTTAGGGGAATTATTTTTATTTTTTTTCACATATTTTACTTAAGTTCCACAGATATATTTCAGCATAAACAGGAGGACTTCATGCTTTATTGAATCTTCTCTCTTTTAGGTAGTTTTCTCTTTTCAAGACATACCTATTCTTAAAAGCTTAAGAAGCATTAAAAAGCAACACTTAAACCCCAAGCTTTTCACATCAGGTCCACATTAACATTGTAAGTCAATCTGAGATGCATTTTAGAGGGGTTTATTTTACACTTAGGAATAAAAATTCTCCACTTTTGTTCAACCCAAAGAATTCTTTTAGTTGCTCAGGCTGGCCACCATTTAAATGCTGTATGTTCCACACTTCTGCTGCATCAAGAGCATGCCTCTGAATCATCTAGTTTGGTTGAAAAAGTCCTTTTAAAAAATATTATTATTTAAATTCAGATTATTTTCTCATCCAAACACTGTGAAATCTTAATAATCTGAAATCAGATAATGAACAGCATAAGAAGTTACTGTGCAGAATCTCTCTGAAAGATGGTCTTGTCTCCTCTTCAGGCTTTCCGTAGAAACTACCACAGATCTAGCCAGGCAAACTTTTCTATTTGGTTAGGGATCATCTAAATCCATTTTCAGAATGAAATATGCTATACTGTACCATACTTCCTAGGAAGCCAAGACAGCCAGAGTAGCCTTTATTTTTTTACAGTGTTGACGTGCCTGCTTTCATCTGCAAAATTTACACGTAAACTGAGCTATGCCTGCAGGTTAGGTAATTTCTAAGGAAAAAGAGCAGTGAGGCTTAAGAACAAGAGTTCTCTGTGACTTGAACCAAACTAAATCTCTGAGTAGCTCTGGTCAGCTGCAAAGTCACTTGCCTTACATACTTAAAAGGCTACAACTGTGTCTATTAATTAGACTCTTGTCTTGCAAATGTGCTTCTTAGCTTGGCCATTAAATTTAGGCCTTAATATTTCTGGGGCTTAGAGAAGGAAAAAGTGCAATGGTGTTAGGGTGGAAAGGAGCATTACTATTAATTACACAGATATTTATATCAATATTTTCTTCATATATATAACGGTGGTCAGAATTTAGGATTCAAAGCTTTTTCCATTGCTTAAATAGAACCTGAAAATGGCTGTAGTCTGCCATCACATCTTGGACAGAGCTGCTGTACTGATTTTCATCTCTGCTTGAAAAGAGAGCCATTTTCCTCATGAGCTGGTAATGCACTGCAGTTGCATATGCCCATAACCTTTTCCTGAACCCAAGCCCTCTGCAGCAGGTTGCAGAGGCCCAGAGCGGCCAGGTGACATACAGTGCCATCTGCACTGCTATACTGGTCATCTGGCCAGAGCTCTGACCTTTCTGAACATGATACAGCGAAATCTAACTCCTGAAAGCTGCTCGGAGGCAAAATCTGTTCTTCACCGTCAGTTGCACTACTCAGTCACTTAATTGTCCACTGCAACTGATAAAGTAACCATTAGACTCAGGTCATGAACTACAGTTTATCATTCATACACAATACTACACCCTTGAACCACACTGGTTTCTAAATGATAGCAACACAGACTTATTCAATAAAAGAGATTTCAGCTACCTGGAACTCTACTTAGTTCTGCACTGTGAAACAATGGCTGAAAATAGATTGTTCTGTGCAGGGAGAAGCTGCTGTGATCGATGTACTCGATGGTTTGCACTGTATGCCAGATAAAGACTGAGACCCACTAAGCAAAACACTAAGAAATGTTTTAGACTGACAACACAGCCTGATTTTGCTTGCAGTCTCACTGCTGTCATTCAGGGTAGCTCTGGCAGATGCTGAGCTGTGCGGGCAGAGGGGTGATGGTGGGAGCAGGCTGGGAATGGGGCTTTGGAGAAGGGACACACTCCTGCCAAGCTGCATTTTTCTGTTTAGTTGTGAATGGAAAACAGTTATTTTAGGATCTACTTCTGATGTCTAGTTTTAGAGATGGTATTGTAGAAACACAGGCTTATCTCACTCTGAGTTATTTAAATCCCTTGTGATTTTGAAGTCTTTAATCTGAAGATCAGAGTTAGCTTCATAAACATGAATTCATTAAGACTTAGGTGAGGTGAAGGCTACCGTTTCCATTATACAGACACTCAATCTGAACTGTAGAGAAGTACAAACCACACTGGATTCCTCCTATGTGTACTCTCTGTCCCTCTGCACTTCTTCCCTTTCCACTAGCCTCATTCTGCCCCATCCTTTCAGCACAGGAGCCACCCATGGTGTTCATCCTTCACAGCTGTGAGGCTGGGATTGCCAAAGGAGCTGCTATTTGGTTAAGAGTCAGGCTGGGACCTTTTAAAGGTTCCAGTAGTAGTTACAGCTTTCCAGTGGGGAGAATCTTGT
Organism: Pezoporus wallicus; assembly: GCF_028554395.1. Taxonomy (NCBI): domain Eukaryota; kingdom Metazoa; phylum Chordata; class Aves; order Psittaciformes; family Psittacidae; genus Pezoporus; species Pezoporus wallicus. The sequence continues at coordinate 1,821,246 of NW_026641428.1, forward strand.
CCTCATTAAAGCTAATCAGAGCTTTTCACAAATTTCTGTGAAAGCAAGGTCTCACCTACCGCTTTTGGGAGATCTGGGTGAGTAAAGGGTTTTCATATTGCCCTTATTTAGGCTAGGGCTTAAAAGATGATGTATATAGTTGATTACTATGGCGAGTGTCACAGTCTATGGAGAGCCACAAATGTGTTTATTTGCCCCAAAATTCAGTCTTGTACTTTGGAGCACTGGCGTTCCTTCTTTATTTCAGGCCTTTAAATAAAAGAAATTATATTCATAGCAGTTATTAGCACTTCCATTATAAATTCTTCCCTGTGTAAAAAGCTTACGATGAGAAATAGACATTCAGTTAAAGAGCAATATATAAATATAGGAAAAGAAGGATTCTTTAGAGCAATAAAAAGGTCTTAATGAATTCATGAAAAGAGGTTGAGTAAATAATTTCCATTGAAATGACAAAAAATATCCAATAACAGGAAAAGAAGAATCTATTTCTGGTGAATAAAAAATTCTCATGAAATAAAAACAACTGAACTTCAAAAAATTCCAAGGTACCAGAAAACAAGACCAAACTGTTCTAAATGTGGCTCATTCCTCATTTTCTGCTACCCAAAGGAAAGTTCTCATCTCTGGTATCCACTGTGATGAACAATAGGAACTTTTAGAAATAAATGTCTTAAATGTAAGTTCTTTTGAAGGTGTTCATAAAATCTTCATCTTTATGATGCCTTTGGGAAATACTTCTGTGTGTGTGTATATAAAAATACATATGTGGTCACTCAGAGAATGCAAGCAGACAGCCTTCAAGGAAATGAATTATATATGAGTAAAAACTCAGATATAATTTGTGATCTCCATGAATTGAACAGTTATTAAACACTCATATTCTGTCAATTTTAATCTGGAAATTCTGTCACTAATCTGGTATCCCCTTTGAAAACTCTATTATAAGAGTTATTGTTGTATCATTAGACTGAAATGTAAGAAAAGCAGAAGTGAGTTTTGACACAGGGCAAGTTAGCTGACTAGGAGTTGCCCTGTTGGAATCCCCTTCTCTAAAGTCTTGCTTTCTAAAGACACCAGATCATTCAAACCCACAAGCCTCCATTTAACTTCATAAATTGTTGCTTTGCAACAATGGACACTGAGTAGAAACTTCTTGTACAATCAGTAAAATATGAGCTTTTTCAGGGCATCTTCAGAGATTTTTTTGCATGCCCTTTAGATGAAACTTTTTGTAACCATTTTTCAGATGCATCTATGGCTACATCAGAATTCTGTATGTAAATCAATTCTAGTTTTTTTTTCCTGAGTATTTCTGGAGCTTCCTGATTGTTCTGTTAATCCAGTCTGGTTATATTACTCTATACGGCCATGGGAAACTTAAACTTCTCTCATAGGTTCTAAATGGTTTAAGCTTCCACAACAAACTTAAAAAAAACCCACAAGCAAACAAACAAACAAAACCCTTGACAAAACCAAACGCAACTCCACCCCCCCAAAAAAAAAAACAGAAAGTCTTTAAATAATCTCAAAAATCAAGAATTTACATAAAAGTGAACATGTTGTTCAAAATGGTGCTAAATCACTGATAACTTCTTTTATAAATGGAATAGACCAAGATGGGACAGTTTACATTGCAAAGAGTCAAGAGACCATGGTAATAAGTTGCTCCCTGGTAACTTAGAGTTATCACCAAATATCTTGCATCTTTCTTTTGTCCTACCCAGAAATCTAGTAGATTCAGCAAGAAATGTACTTGGGAATAAACTCTAGGTACTCTCATATTATCAATACAGCAGCTGAAAAGATGGAGGTGATAGAAAAGTGGTGGAGAAACAAAATTACGCTCAGCAGAGAAACCCTACAAAAGACAAAGCAGCCAGAAATTTAAATTTGTATTTGTTTTCCTATCAAAGCAATAACACTGTTTAAAATGTTTTGTTTTCTACAAAATCAGGTAAATGGATTGATTTTTCTCCATGTGTCTTTTTGGCAGTGCTTGAGGAACAGTGTGTGATTGTATTTCATTTATGTGCTCTTAAAAGCATCATCTTATATCTATGTATTCATTGGTAGAGCACAAATAATTCAGGAACCTCATCTTCTCCATGTGAGATGTAGTTAGAAAACAAGACTGTGCTAGAACAAATAGCCAAATCTATATTCCCAGATTCATGCAAGAATGATTAATTTGTAGTCTTTCTGCAAATAATTCTTTAAAATACTTAACTACTTAAACTTTTGACATTGGGCATTTTATTCATGGTATAGAAATGCATATCAGCCCAGAAGATTATTTTTGTTCAACAGCCTCTCTGGAAGTTGCTTAATTTGGTTTCTGTGTCAGGCATCTCTGGGTAAAATCATTACCCTTCATTGTGCAAATTAAGCTGTGATTCACACAGACAGTTTCCAACTTGATGGGGCTGTGCCCAGGCTGGGTAATTCATAGAGAGGGTTAAAAAAACAGAATCAAATGCTGGCTGTGAGTTAAACAGAATAGGGGATAAGAGCTTAGGCTTAACCTATAGGGGGACCTAAGGAATAAAGCAAACCAGAGTCCAGTGTGGGGAAGAAAGGAGAAAAAGCAAAAAGGCTAAGAGACATCAGGCCTAATGAGCCTTTCGAAGAAAATGGGAGACTGGAGCCTCAGAACGAAAGAGTGGCCCAGCAAAGCAAGGATAAAATGGATCAGCCACAATGTCACCAAATTGATCCAGAGTTCAAAAACCATCAAATCACCGTATACAATAAAATAAATTAAAAAAAGAAAGTTCAAACAGTGTCAGGCTCCTTAAAGCTCACTTGCTGACATCAAACACAATAAGAAAAAGACCTGTTTGTAACATAATGTGACTCTTTTCTAAACAGAGCCTTTGAAATGCATGTGCTGGTCTGTCATTTTCTGTTGTACAGTTCTCACATCATATATCTATAGGTCTGCCAGAATTTTTATACTATATGAAAAAGACAATCACAGAAGAATTAGAGGGATATATTTAGACTAGAGGGGTTTTGTCCTGCTGTGTTAAGGTGCCATGCTACCGTCTAGACTGATGGCTTGAGAAATGAGCCGGAGAGGGGAGCAGGGGGAAATTCTGAGTGCAAATTAAACAGAATAAAGTCTGTGTATAAAGCCACAGTAAATAGCTATAACAAATGCATGCTAAATGAGCAGAAGGTATTAATTCCTATCAAGAGCATTTCTAATGTACCTATTACTCTAATATGTAAGTGACAAACAAGACAAAGAAAATACCCTGTGTGTCAAAGCCCATATATCTCTTTATGACGTAAAGAGGTGGTGCTACCCATATTTAGCAGATTTTATTTAGCCACCAACGCACCTCTGACTTGGTAGACTTATTTTTGATAAGTGGTGCTTAAAAGTGTTGGTATGAAGCATAAGTAGCTAATGCAAATACGTTACCGACCCCTACCAGAGCTAGCAATTATGTAAATTTTCAAAGCCTTCATCTTTTATAATTAGATGTGGCTGGCTTAGAGTGAAGGACTTCCATTGCTGGCCAGCTCAGTCCTTATTCCAGTATTTCACCAGAAATCATATATTTGAAATCAGAGGAATGTTATATTTTTAAAGTGATTTAAGATACAGCTTGGAATATTTGAAAGACCTTTAGTAATTAATTTCCTGTTTTCCATGCTTGAAAGATGAATAAAGGCATAGAAACACTTGGTGAATAACGTCTTGTAACTGATTATAATTAAGTGTACTTTCAGTTCCTCTGAAGTGTATGAAATGCTAATTATTTTTCACAAAATCCAAAATGCAAGTTTTCTTAGCTTGCATAAAGAGAAAAGCACAGATTTATGTACAAGGTTAGAGATCTGCCTATGTGTAAATCCTAACAGTCTTCTCTATTAAAAAGATGATTCCCCTATAGGTTAATTATTGCTGGACAGCTTCAGGGGCTGATCCAAAACCCACTGAAGCAAACAGAGGGATTAGGATGATTTCAGTTTGTTTTGGATCAAGCCCTAAAGGACTCCTCAGGCACAGGAGTGAAAGCACTGCATGTATCACCCTAATAAACATTTCATTATCACACAAGTGATAGATTTATTTTTTTTTCCTCAAAACTTTGTAGCTAATGGTAGCATTAGGTAATGCATGCGTCCTCGTTTACATGCGTATTTGCGAACTGTGGTAAGATATGGGCCTCCAGTAGACCTGATTTTTTGTTCCTAGTGGCATTGAAGTAGCTTGAAATAAGTATTAGTGCCAGCCCCAACACAGAGACTTAGTGTGCCTGAACACCACCTGTGATTTGACAAATGACTGGAAACACTATGGTGTTGGAGTATTCACCCCTCTCCAGATGTATGCTATCTTGGGGATGGAGGAGCAGCACCCACCTGGCAGGGCTGTGTGTCTGGGCTTGGAGCTGCCCACCCAGGGCTGCCCTCCATTCCTCCACTTGGCTGCCCACCTATGGGGTTAGGATGTATTTCAGAAGGCCAGAGCAATTCCCCTGAACAAGACACTTGAATGGCAGGAACAGAAGGAGGGAAAAAATATTCCCCCTCTGATACTTCCACTGCTTTGCCCTTTTATCTAGTCATTATTGCCTCTGCAGAGTGTGAAATCCTGCCATTCAGGCTCGGTAGTGATTTACACCCATTTTGTAGTGGTTTAAATAACTCCTGCAGATGTGAGACAGTGAAGAATCAGGCCACTGGGATGCACTAACCACAAGGGTGTACTTACTGCCTCATATGGCAATGGGATCGTGAAGAACACTGTAATGACTCTTTACATTCAATCCCAGCTGCACTTAAGTGTGTACGGATATGAAACAGCTTTAGAAGTGTATAGCAAAGAGCCCAGAAAGCTAAGGAATAACTCAGGAAACTTCTCTAGGTTAATATACTGAAGCATGCTAGATGTATCATCGAAAAAAACAAAACACTTTTAGAAAACCTAAGTGAAATGCAGGGTGAAAGTGGTATAAAGTTGTTCACCTCAGACACTAGAATTAAGGTGTACTGGTATGTGCTTGTAGCCATAGCCAAGCATGCGGGTGTTGGGTCTACACAGTGGCCCAGGTGCATTCTCTCTCTGAGAGCTGATGATGGAAATAAGCTGGGAGAATAAATAAAATAAGGCAACCCATCTTTTCTCTCAGCATTAGGGAAGGATACAATATATTAAATCCTGTGGACAGTGCATGGGCAGTTATGACCTGAATAATTTTTGTTATATTCCAAGGCATCAGGTTTATTTTCACTGTATTATTCATCTTGGATTTTCTACACTGAAGGCACCTACATCTCAACACATACCTTCTCTGGTTTGCAGTAACCTAACTGCAGGTGAGGTGGCCTAACGACTCATTTATTCCATTGATGATGCATGCATTGCACTTGTCCTTTCAATAAAGGAAGGACTTCAGTTTTCTGCACTGTAAATCTAGCACATTACATGAACAGCAAATGTGATTAAAATTAAAACAATGTAACAAAATTAAAGGTGAGCCATAGCTATATGCTCAAAAAGGGGAAAAAAATAGGATTAATGACTGATGCACTTAGAGAGGTGAAGCATGCTTGCAGGGAGTAGAAGTAGCAAATGTTATAGATGGTACTATAGACCATGAATGAACATCAAAAGCCTCAGAGGCTGGGTTCAGAAGCTTATCAGAAGTTACCTCAGCCTATTTATTTGAGAATTCATGCTGGTAATTTCCAAAGATTGGATTTCCTTGTGAGATATTTAGTAGTTTCTCGTCTGGGTCAGATTAAAGGACAAGAAGAACAGCTCTGCTGGCACTACAGTGTTTTTACTTGCTAGCCTAGTTAAAACTAGGAAGTATACAGGCATTAGAAACATATAGAAATAAAATACTCAAAGCCAGGTTTTTGTTTTGTTTTTTTTTTCATGGTTTAGAACAGTGCTGTATACAGTATAATCAGTTCAAGTACACAAAGAAAATCTGAAGACACACTTTTATCTTTTCGCTAGTTCCTAAATGGGTCAGGCAGAGGCTCCTTTTCATGGAAATCTCCAAGCCTTAAAAAGCATGTAGCCAAAATTAGGTACCTAAATTCATAATACCCAAATAAGGGTCCTGGGACTAGTTTTTTATTTTGTTTTTTTTTTAATTTTATTTTTTTTTAGTATCAAGGCCCTCTGAATGGTCCCAGTAAGTGCTCAGCACCTTTGAAAGCAAGCAAATTAGATGAGTGGCTTTTAAATACATCAACTTTCAAGTGATTGGCAGGTGTGTGACATTGATCTTTTTTTTTGACTGTGCATTTTTGTTACAGAAAAGATAATACTTTACATGTAACAATAAGGTTCTTACTTCTTGTTACTCGCGCTTGAGCTCTCAAATCCTGCCCTCTAAACGGCCTCAAAGGACAATGATCGGAATTCAGGTGATACATTGAAAGGAATGTTACAAACTCGGGCCTGCAGTGTCACCGGAGTAATTTAGTCAAAAAGAACACTCACGTTATCTGCCACTTAATTCAAAATCGAAAAGACAATAAATAATCTTTTGGGAACCGTTGAACTCAGCGGTAGCGCTTTCGGGGCAGCGGCGGCTGGGACGCGCTCTGCAGCAGTTAGGTGGTATTGACTACCGAAGGGACGAAGATAGGATTATCTTTTCCTCCCGGAGGCAGAGAAGAGCGGAGGCAGCGTTCTGTCACCGGTCTCTCAGCGGCGGGGATGCATCTGGTCTCGACACAAGATGGCACCAGGGACCAGCGTCTGAGGGAAGCCTTCCAAACCTTTAGCCTCAAGGCCCGTAGCAAGCACAGGTGTTACAAATCTGTTGTTTTCTTTGAGTTACCAAAAATAGTTAGCGAGACATATTTTCAGATAAACAAAATCTCTGTATCAGCAATATTGCACTTCCAAGCACATGCTGCCGAAAAGGGTTTCTTGTGTCACAACGTGGCACTCTCTCCCTCAGTGAGGAAATGCTCTCAGAGGAAGTCCTAACATGTTACAGCCTTTTTGAGCGCCAATGTGAGTTTTTCCTTTAGCTCTTAAATGCAGTTCATTAAGGTATTATTCCCTTTCGCTAACTCTCATGGACTTCATAGCAAAAGAAACATCATTTAGCTTTTTGTGCCTAAAGCTGAAGTTAGGATATCTGATTTCTAGTGCGGAGTTTGCATCTAACCATCTGGGATGGCTGGAAGTTTATTCTTAATTGTGTACTGCAATGAAATGATTGTAATGCTGACAAATGTGAGAATACACAACAGCATATAATAATAATTCCCTATCATAATTTCTGTTACTGGCCTTTCAGAAATTGAAGGAACTTAAAATAGATATTTGGACATTCTAACATGAAAGGTACACAAAATTTTTACAAGCTCTCTTCCTAATCATTCCTCGCCATTGAAAAATTGTGCACTGGGGGAAAAAAATGGGTATGGTTCAACTTCTTGCCTGCTAAAATGAATTTCAGAAATGGTATTAAAAATCCATAGTTTCCCAGATTCGTTTCTTCTGTGTGATTAACTGTTAGAGCTGCCACACTGAAAAGTGAATGTAAAAGAGAACGAAAGCATTTTAAAGATGATCGCTTTGTTAGTACTTGGCTTGCAGTCTAGGACTATATGGGGATCTTCATTCAGCTCGCTGGCACTATAACCTCTCTGAGCCAGGTTGCACACGCAGCGGCGAGCATCCTGCAGGGCTATGTGTTCTACGGCAATTACACAATTAAGTGGCAATGACTGGCAACACTATTGCTCAATTAGTCTTATATGGTATGTCAGACTAGAAGATATTTCATAAATAGATCTTCCAGAGATACTTGCCTCAGTGAATTCACTTTAAGATGAGACAGTTTCTTTTACCCAAAACGCATTATCCCATAGCATTCTAATTTTTTTCTTGCAGCTAAAAACAACAGGTCAAATTCTGTGACTTACACCAGTAAAGACTGTAGAAGTCAGTACACCAATAAAGACTGAGAGAAGCATTGAGCCCTGTCTCACAGCCAGTGTTTATAATAATCTGCAGACGCGGACCATGCAAGAAGGACTATCACCCTACTAGCAGCTTGTCATGAATTGTCATTTGAAATGATAACATAATTGTGCGCATGTACCGTCATGAGGTGGCCTGAAGCCAGAGCCTGAAGCAGCCAGATGAGCTGTTAAAGGGAGGTGATGTCTTCTAAGTCTGAGCAGGTGGAAACAAGATACACATCTCACTCTCCCTAGCCTGTAAACATGCTACCGCTTCTCTAGGTGCCCTTTAGGGGTCAACACTTGGGATGAAAAAAGGCTTGGCTGTTCTGTCCTGAGTGTCAGACTGCAGGGAGATTACAGGTTGCCACAATCTGAGCATCCACAGGGCATATGAATAAGCACAAGGCACTCATGCAGCTTTGCTGTTATTCTAAGGATGTCCTGTGCCAGCAACCCTTCACTGGGATCAGGCTCTTCTGTGCCACAGTGTATAGGCATATCCCACTGTAGGTTCTCACTGTAGCTCTTTATTTGACTATCTTTGATATCTTTTTCATTCATGCTCAAAATTTGGAGAAGTTGCAAGAGCAGATTAGGTAATCAGAACAACGTTTTTAGGTAAAAAAGGTGTGAGAGCTGATCCTCCCATTCTTTTCAGAAGGAGTGAGAAGTAATTCTAGAACAGTTTTCTAAGAAAAAGTCAGGAACCATCGCTCAGCCCTATCACTTATCGTCTTATCAGGGTGTTACAACTTTGCTATACTACTTTACTGCTCTGGGCATTATCCACTATGGTAGACTCAAATGCGTATCCTCCTGCCACCTGCTTTCACCTTTCATTCCCACTGTCCTTGCTCCCATTACCACTGTATTTGCCTCATTTCCTAGGGCTGAAAGTGTATTCCTCTCTGTGAATGTCTCATCTAATCTGTGTGACTATGGGAAATGACACAGGTGCTCTCTCTGTGCCTGAGGACTGTCTGGGGAAGTTTTGAGCCATGCCCATCCTTGGCTGTGTGCTTGGCTTTACTTTGTAGGTAAACCTGCCAGGGTCACTGACATGCACTGAAAGTAATCTTGCATATAGAATTTTGCTGTATTTTTGACTTTTCAGTTCTAAGGAAGAGCTGGCTGGGACTGGTTGCTCCTTTTTAGGGACTTTGGAGAGTGGTGATGAGCACACAGAGACAGGTGTGCAGGTGAGAGAAGGCTGAGCCAGAATGGAAATAAAGAAAGGGAATATTATCACAGAAAAAAAAGGTAGAAATTAACAGTTGATAAGACACATCCAAGAAGAAAGAATGCAGTGCTTATTACAGATAATGAGAGAGAAAATTTAATCAGGATGGATTACTTGATGAGAGAACTTTAGATAAATATGGCATCTGGGAAAACTAATTAGATATTAAATTAAGAGATTGTGTAATAGCAAATCATGGCAAACATTATCACGATTTCTCTTAAATAATTTCCTAATAGAGATTTTAAATCTTCTTTCAGCATGTAAGTCTTCTAGCATGTAATTTCTGTAATATACAGTCAAACAGCATTTATTTCTGTAATGTCTGTAAATTATGTCTTCATACATTTGAACACCCTTCAGTAATGTGAGAGGACTAAGTTTAATCTGCAGTAGGATTCTGATCTCAATTTTACTACCTTTGATAAGCCCAGCATTTCAAATGTAACATTATTAGCTTACTTTCATGCATATAATGTAAAAAAACATTCTATATTCTGGAAAAGAGAGGTGGTACAACTTGTTCATTGAACACAGCTATGTCCCCATCATACATAACTCACCCATTTTGCATGATCTGTGCTCTCTGTATGGTAACAGCACAAATACAAAACCTGTACAGAGAGATGAATGCCTCAGTAGAAGCGTTTAAAGTAGGGAGTAAGCTGTATTTAAAATACATTAGCATTGATCTGGTGTGCTCACCAAATGACAGCAAAGTATGGTCCAGAGTGCCTTATTTACTCGTTTCCTTACGTTTACCAGTCTGGCTTAATGCTCTTTTTCAAAACAAAGCAATTGAATTTGGCCTCTAGTAAACAAACTCCTCTGGACTCATGGAATGGTAGTTCATGTACCAGTTATTGTTTTCCCTTTAGGTTTGCAGTCTTTACCAGTGTTATGCCTTTGGGTACGAGCTAAAAACGGCCTGTGCCATATTACTAACTCTATATACTCCAATGTTACACCTCAGATCCACAATAAATTAAATACATATGGAAGCCAGTGAAGTGATGGAAGCATGCCAAAGTTCATTTGTGTTTTTGTCCTGAGTGGGAGTTTAAATCTATTCACAAACTCAAACCAGACCGCATAACTCAGCCAAGCAGGAGGTTCTACAGGTTGGCTGAGTCAGTAGCCAAATAAGAGATGATGCGCTTGTGTCATGTATGGTTTTACACAATCAATTGAGCTCTGAGGGCTTAATCACTTTGACTTATAAAACTGGACCCAGGAGAAAGTCGCATGAATTAGAGATAGGTGCTACCACTCCCTGAAGACAGCATGCAACAGCCCTGTCTAGCTGAGAAACTGTCCGAGAGGAGGTCAGAGTCCCTTGAAAAAAACTTAGGAATGTCTAAAAATACAATTCCAAAGAACACTCTTTTTCCAAAAAAGAATAAAGAATGACTTCTAGGTACAAGTAGTCTTGTAGCTAGTAGAAACCTGCAGCCCTGTTGCTGTAATAGGAGTGTTTCCATGATTATATCTGTGAGGAGATACATCTGACTGTGGTAGAATTTACAGCTCATCTGTTTAAATGTTTTTTCACCTTCAACTTTGCTCTCTACATTTCCTTACCACAATGTTTGATCAGAGATTTCGAGATAAATTAACACTACTGGCAGCCATTGTACTGCCAGCCCTTCTGTCATTAAGTGGTGGCTACTTGTCAAGAGTTCAGCAGGGACAACAGTGTGTTGGGAGAGTAGGAAAAGTTAAGCCAGTTCAGTATTACCACACTAAAGCTAAACATCTGAGGTTCTAATTCGGTGATAAGATGTGGGGAGTGTAAAGCAATGAAGGGTTTGCCAGGGAGGTTCTTATAATTCATCTGAGCTTCCTCTTTGCCTTGTCTGTCATTGACTGTGTGAAGAAGCGCAGGTGAGACATGGAGGTGGAACAGACCATGCAAGACTTTGTAATGTTGAACCCAACCAGAATATGGATGGTCTTTACAAAATCTTATCAATACTTTGACCAGGTTCAGAAATCAGTTATCTCAGAATTATCTTTAGCCACCCAAAGCAGGTCAGCTTCTTTTGGTGTTTTTGTCTGGTTGCAGTTGGCTACTCTAACCAACCTGTTTTGCACACAGCAGATACAACCTTAGCCCCCTGAAGGTTCAGACAGCAAGACCTTGAATGTTTTTAATCTTCAGTTAACTCAGAAGAAAGCTTGAGCTCAGCTCCTCACATCTCCTTCTTTCACTGCACCAGAACAATGCCTGAAAAGTTTGAGTTATTTCATGTAACTTAGAAATGTGAATGTGTTACGAGTCAGCTTTGAATATGGCCTCGATTCCAAAAGGTGTTATCATCAAATCAAAATTATTCACACATGTCAAGTTAACATTTTATTTTTATTCCTTACTCAATTTTTGGCAAGCTTACAGGAGCTGTCAGTGTTTCAGTATTTTGAGAAGAATATTTTAATAAAACAGTGATGTGCTGAAAGGGGTTCACAAGAACTCACTAGAGGCCCTTGTTAAAATTCTGCCACCCTTCAAAAAATTATTCCCTTGCCTCTCAAGGAGTTCACCCCCTCTCTGGATACTGCTAAATCATTTCTGCCAGGGATGAGTTTCATCCCTTGGGGCTCATAAAGATACTTCTGAAGAGCAAATTGCTTGCCTTTGAAATAGACCAGATTGCATGAAATAGCAGACACTTTAAAAATAAATTTCTGGGGTAGCAACACTTCCCCGCTCCCCCCGCCCAAGCATCCGATCCGATCTCCACCACCCGTACCTCTCATTGTGTTATACTATCAAGTACTCAATCTATTTCTCGGGAACAAAGTATAAACAGTTCCAGCAAGTGCACTTAATATAACTTTTTTTGCTAAGTGGCATTGCCTCCCTGCTAGGCTGTGGTTATAGGAAAGCATTTATATTTAAAGGTAAAATAAAACAAAAAAACACCAGGTTCTCCATGTGAGCACACAGGACTTGAGTTTATTTCATTTTAAAAGAGAAAATTTTATGTAGGACTCCCATGTTAAAGTATTTCAACATATGACTGTAATAAAATTAAAGACATACTAGGTGCATTTAAAAAAAAAAGCAGTACTTGAAATTAAAATGGGAATTCTAGTAATCTTGACAAAATGGGTGAATTATTTCTTATTATTTATTACTTATTTTGATATGATTGAAGGTTCAAATTATGACTCTGTGGACCTAGATGAAGTTAGCCTGGAAGAGCTGATGTACTAGTACCCTGATATGCCAGTGTTTCTTTTTAAAAGCTGAATCAAGAGAAAATACCTGGGTTGAAATCTTCCTTCTCCTAAGAGTGATCTTACTAATCACTGAAAAACAGAGTCTTATCTGTATAGGATATGCATGGTCCACATTTTATTATCATAAAAATTTGTTGAAAGATGAAGTTCTTCATTTTAAAATAGAAGTAAAACCTTGCCTATGTGATCCAAGTGTAAATTAATACTGTTGCATTTCATTAGCCAAAAGAAAACCTGGAAACTCTGAATGGCCCTTTTTCCTCATTGGCTTGTTAATCCTGGAACTCAAAGATGATTATTTAAATGGGAATATTATTAACTTCTTTCACAGCAAAATTTAAATGACCCCTCTGACACATCATCTAGCTTTGCTTGGAGTGCTTCTGCAATTCAATATAAGTAGCAACTTAAAGGACAGTATAGACCACCATTTAAAATAAATGGGTCTTAATATATCAGATAAAGTATAGCAGCTATTCCACTGTTGCATTCTTTGTTTTCATAGCTAAAAGAGTCATTAAAACACCTCTTCTTTTTTTTTTTTTTTTTTTTACATGCTGTTGTGAACCCAAGTTTGCTCTTGACCTGAATGGCAAAAATCCTGTTTAGTAGAATCTTCTTTCTGAGCAAGATTTAGGTTCATCAACTACTCATATTCACTGGTTTGCTGATGTTTGTCCTCCTTCTTAAGCCGGTGTTGGAATATAGCACCGACGTGCACTAATATGCCTTGTGTGATCTGTTGTCATTGTAAGAAAAATGAACTGACCTAGCAGCGTGTTATTGGACACTAATACTTAAAACCTGTCTCAAGAAAGTGTTGGTTGCCTCTGAAATCATGATGTCGTTATAGTTTTAATGGTTTCTTTGCAGGGAGTAATGCATGATGATCAACATTTAGCATTTCTTAGAGCATCAAGAAGCCTAGGCTATGCTCCTGCTACTCATCCACTGAAAGACTTTAGGTAAGCTGCTCATCCTCCTTGTATCTTGATTTCTCTCATAAATAGGGTAAGATACTTACCTCCTCAGTGAAGTGTTCTTACCTGAATTTTGATGAAAAGTGTTATAGGAAAGATAGGTACTAACAATATTTCAATGGCCTTGCAAGAGAAAAGTGGCTGACTATCCAGGAAAATGAACATGCTTCTTAGTAGTTCACAGTCACAGTAATTTTTGCTGGCTGGCAAATGCTTAAAGCTTGGAATTTCTGACTTATTCTGAAGACTTGAAATGTGTCATTACTCCCATAGAAGAGTTAAAACTGAAGGGAAATATATGATGAGCAAACATACCAAAACATTAAAAAATAATCTCTGGTTGTTCTGTACAAAACTGTTTGGTTTTGCTGTTGTTGAGATCATCTTCAGAGCTATAGCTGAAAGCCTGTATCTAGCATTTCAAATATATTCAAGTCTGCAGTTGCATGCAAAGCAGGATTCAGAGGGGTGTGCGCTGCCTTCCTGGGGCATGAAGGAGTGGGATTTTTCTTGCAACACATTAGAAAAGGTTTTATTAGGCAGCAATACTTGTAAACTTACTTTTCAGTAGAAAATTTGCCTTTTTTTGTTATCCAAGATGATGGCTTGTTTGCTATGTGATTGTTGCAAAAAAAATCATCAAATACTGTTTGTGATCTTCAATTAATCAAGAGTTGCACAGATTTTTCAATGGTAGCAGTAGAATTTGAAGTGTGAAAATTCTTAGTAAAACATCTAAGCAGACACCCAAAATCCTAGAAAAGCCCTGAAGTGTTGATTTCCTTGAATGTAAGTAGCTGGAAATATTTGCAATGGTGTAATACTCTAACACTGCACTTATCATTGAAAACAAGTGCAGCATGTTGCTGGTGAGCAAACCACCCTTTCTGGGAGGAAGCAGAGAAATAAGAGTCAGGAAGAGGAGAATACACAGATGTTACAAACAGTACCGGTATAAGAAGTCATAGCAAGTCCTGACTGAGGACGCCCAAACATGCATTTAAACAGAATACTTAGTTATTCAAGCCAGAGGAAACTGCTGAAAAAAAACACTGCCTGTGCTGAGGATCTCTATGGACCATTCAGCTTGGTGGCAGTTACAGATAAAGAGAGCCTTTTTTTGGTGTTTTGACAATACTTCTATTGAATTAGCTTTATCCTGACTTTGCATGCTTCCTGGGACATATTAAACAGAAGTGGTAAGTGTTAGATCTGTCCTGAATCAGCAGAGTTCTTAAGGAAAATTGAAAGGTATCATTAATTTGGATTGCTCTGGAATTTATTGTGCAAAACCCCTAAAATACAAAAAAAAGAATATAAAAAATGTTGACATAAAAAAAATCAGCACTGAAAATTTCCTATTGAGAATTTCCCAGACCAACTGTCCAGGGTGCAGCATTAATTTTGAAAGAACAGTTTGTTGTCAATAGGAACTGATTCAAAGCGCACATTTCTTTAAAATGTGCACATTGAATTCTGCATATATATATATATATATTCTTTTTTTTTTTCATTTGTGTTCTGCATTTAAAATCCCTTCCAGAAATGCTGGGATGCGGTAAAAATATATATGTGCTGCTGAGTGCTGGAATGGTGCCTATGATTTATGTTGGTATGTAGTATAGCATAGTGTAGTGAAGACACACACTGCAATGTTAGACGATGATTATTAGACTGATGATGCAGAGAATATGTTTACCAACTTTTCAGATGATAAAAAGATGGAGTATATTATCAGGATCCTAATAATGAATTTAAAGACAGATTTGTTCCTTTGATATTGCATATCACATAGCAGTCTATGCACAGTCCCAGTCTGAAGACAGACATGAATGTTACGTGTATTTGATTACTGTGTTTGTTCATGAAGCATCAATGTATACTAGGAAATTGAAGGAATTAATTTTGGTAAAAAGATACGTATATGAACAGATTTCTCTTTATAGTTTAGTCATTGCTGTCTTGCATAAGGCTCCATTGTTTATATCTGTTAGCACAGTGCCTCTAAACCTCTGTGAGCGATTTATTGACTTCAGTTTGATTCTGCTGTTGCGGTGGTTTAGGTGTGAAGTAGCCATTGGAAACTCAGAATTTTATACGCAATTTTTATTGCCAAAAAATGGAAATGACTCCAGTAGCTTTCTGTAGAGGTAGTTAAAAATTCCCTCTTGAAGTGGAGAAAGAAGCTATAAGGAAAGTGTCAAATCAAAACTAGTTACTGTTTGTAAAGTATGGCCATCCAGGACTGCATAATGCAGTAATTTAGATATAAACTATTACTTTTACAATTGAAAGGAGATGCAGGAATCTCAGGCTTATAAGGCCCATACTGTGCAAGTAGAGCACAGGACTTCTTACAGTGCAATGACAAAAGACTTGAGACACGTTACACTGAGTCACAGCTAAAATACCTCTTACTCTGCTGCATGGAGAAGGTCCTTAGGCAAAGATCATGTTTTCTTATCTGTACTGTGTGATGCTTTACTCTCTTCTGCTTTCTTTTTATGCCTTGAAATGCTTTCCTTTACAGGTTTAAAGTAATTGATTTCCTGTAACTGCATGCTCTCTTTTACAACCACTGCTTTTGTGAAATAGGCTGTTAATTCTTAAAAAGAAAAAAAAAAAAGGAAAAAAGAAAACCTCAAGAAATCTTGCAGTGCTATGGATTATATTACTATCTATGGCCTGACAATTCTAGTCATGCTTTATTTCAAGAAGAAGTAAAGAGCCTGGCATTTCTGCTTCCATGCCATGCTTGGGCTCAGGGGTAGGACTCCTGCTTGCACTGCATTATTCCTAGCCCAGATATGGCCCATGCTGATTTAACTTTCCAAGACAATGTCTGAGCAATGTTTCGGGGACTCCATGTGTCAGAAAACATTCCAATAGGCGTATGGGAAAGACTCATCAGATTTGAGTCCCTGCTCTGCATGCCATCTTCCAGCCAGACATGCTAGACAGAGACAGGCAGTGTGCAGCCCTGAAGTTACCATTCCATTAGCAGCAGCTTAGTTAAGAAGAACTTGTTTAAACGCTGATGATACATACTCCTGTGGAGCCACAGTTAAGTACAGCTGAAGAAAGAAAGGTCTGATAGTAAGCAGGTAAAGATATTATAAAGGCAGCCACAAGTGGCTGGGAGGCTGTGTTGATAGGAGTACTTAGGAGTCAGGAACTGGAATCAACATTACTCAATATAGTCATTAGCGGCCTTGAGGATAAAATTAATTCCATACTGATTAAAATTTTTAGACAACAGATCTGAGAGGACGATTAAATAGAAAAGACAGTAAACCAAAAATCCAAAGGGGTCTGAATGTTTTGAGTCATGGGTTGATCAAAAAGAGATTAAGTTTATGTAAAGAAAAACAGGGCAATATATCAGAAGAAGAATTTGAAGTTCTTTGTCATTGTAAGCATCAGAGAGTTTTGGTGGATTTTTGCATCATTGGTTCTTTAATATTTTTTGTCAGAAGACCATGCTTTGATCTTGAGTTGCCTCTAATCACACATATTAACCAACAGAACAACATGTGCAGTGGCATCATTAAAAGGTATGAGTACCATAGATACCTTTGTTGTATATAACTTTTAGGCTCAGATCCATCCCATCTAAATCCAAGCACTTAATTGAAATACCTAGATTAGATATCCAGTTATGAAAGTTAGGTAAGATGAATCCAAGCCTCACAGGTGTTCATTAGAAAAGCACTTTCATCCTCATCTTCTGTCTGAGCAGCACACTGGTCCCATCACCCATCTTGGCAGAACATATTTTATTAGCAGGGAAAAATCAAAAAGGGTCCACAGAGAAAACTGCAAAGAGCGGGAGCACTGTTACCATTTCATAATAAGGAATAAAAGCAATGGCACCCATTTCTTTTGTGATCTAGTGTCCAAATGAATTGAATCATCAAAGGTTATACTGAATAAGTGTTAAGCAGAATATGGTTTGAAAGAAATTAGTGTCTTGTAATAACTGTAAGGATAAAAGAGTCTAAAATATCCAACTATATATAGTATCTATGAAATTAAGCTGCATAATGTAATGACATGTTATGCTACCATTAACACATTATAACTGTGTAATTTGGAAGGCTAATTTTTTTTTGTAAAACCACTTAACTACATAAAATTGAAAATAATGATTATTGTAACTACTTCCATTTTTTGTCTTTAGAAGTTCAAAATTAAATATGCCATATACAGTTATTTTATGGTGATGTGTAATTTTATTAAATGGTCATATAACATGTACAGTAATTATTGACATAAAAATCCTAAATATATAAATCATCATGTATAAAATCAGTTATAACACATTAACTTTACCAGCAGCCAAGGTAAGTCACTCAGCATCTCATTGACTTAACACCCAGAGTTGACCAAGGAATCCAGATAAGATGACAGGAAATTGCAAATCTCAGCTGAGATATAAAATAAGAATATGAAGGCAGTCTTTGATCTGAAACTTCTCCCTTCTGTCTCCATTCTCTGTTCTTTTGACTTTCTGATACCTATTTATTTAAAATCTTTGAAGACCAACATGGAAAACAGTAAAACCTAGCAGGTCACCCAGATGGCCCTCTTAGTCTAGTTGTAAATGTTCCTTGCGGTAGGGTTCCCATCAGTCCTTTGGAGACTATTCAACTGCCTAACTCAGCTCATTTTCAGGAAATTTTTTTCTAATATTCAGTCTAATTTTTCCTCTATCACTCTTGCTAATATGCTTTAAAAATTTAGACTGTTATCATTCTCCCCATATGTCTTACTTATGACTGTGTGAAATTATATGTATACATGTCTTCCAGCCTCATAACCATTTCTATTAGTCTTCTCGGAACTCTCTGTAAATTGTTGCTATCAATTAGAGAGGTCTTCTGCTCTGAATCATAAATCCATATATATTTTGGCTACTTTGGGGAAAGCAACCTTTCCTACTAATGAATCAAAGTTATTAAAGGGAATATTTATTTCATTACAAGATTATGTGAGAGGGAAAACTCAGTTGTCAAACCACCAGCAAAAGTGTGAGCTCATGATAAATTAGAGCTGATTAAAAAATGCCAATTCTCACTTTTTAAACTTTCCTTTCATTCTGAAGAAGTAAGAATTTATTTTTTTTTATAGTTCATGTAGTTAAAAAATTGCAGATACCAAAGAAATATTTTAAAAGGTAATCTGTGCTAATAACATACTTAATTCTGACTTTGTAATGTTACTGTATTTTTTGTATTGAAGTAAATCAAACAATAAAAAAGATTTACAACAATATAATTGGAATTTTTTAAATTTATCAGCAGACTTTGAAGTTTTCCATTTGAAATACTGGCAAACCTGTGCATTCATGGGGAAAAATGTTTCGCACAAATTTTTTGGTCAACTAATTTTTGAGCTAGAAAAGCTACATTCTCTCACATATCTCCATTGCTCAGACTGAAGGATTATTGGCAGTTTCAAAGCACTTTTAATTCCATTATACTGTATCCTCAGAGAATAGGGCTAATGCACTAATGGGGACAGAGAGTTTTAGAAAAAATTACAGAAAGAGAGTGTATGCAAGTTATCTCATGGGCAAGCTAGGCTTTGCAGTGTCACTAGAGGGGTAGATTTTACATGCTCTTTGTAACCTAATGCTCCTAGGAAATGTAATGAGTTGTGTTAGATATTGGCAACTTTATTCATCCTGGGAGTTGGGAAGAACAGGGTAGGACAGAAGAACATAGGAGGAGCAACATCCCTCCCTTCCCTGGAGAGTCTCCTGAAGGTGTGTGTTGCCAGCAACTGTCTTCTGATTTTGCCTTAGAATGCCAGAAAGCAACCAGAGTAGACATCTTGCAGGATGGGGAAGAGGTGGACAGTGTAGGCCCTAGTCCATACTTTAGATGGGTTGGAGCAATCCCAGGCACAGCTACAGGTTGGGCAAAGGAGAGATTCAGAGCAGCCCTGCAGAGAAGGACTTGGGGGTGTTGGTCGATGAGAAAATGAACATGAGCCGGCTTCAGTGTGTGCTCTCAGCCCAGAAAGCCAACTGTATCCTGGACTGCATCAAAAGGAGCATGACCAGCAGGTCGAAGGAGGTCATCCTGCCCCTCTACTCTGCTCTTGTGAGACCTCACCTGGAGTATTGTGTGCAGTTCTGGTGTCCTCAACATAAGAAGGACATGGAGCTGTTGGAACAAGTCCAGAGGAGGGCCACGAGGATGATCAGGGACTGGAGCACCTCCCGTATGAAGACAGGGTGAGAAAGTTGGTGCTGTTCATCCTGGAGAAGAGAAGGCTGCGTGGAGACCTCATAGCAACCTTCCACTATCTGAAGGGGGCCTATAGGGATGCTGGGGAGGGACTCTCCATTAGGGACTGCAGTGACAGAACAAGGGTTAACGGGTTCAAAACTTAAACAGGGGAAGTTTAATTTGGATATAAGGAAGAAATTCTTTCCTGTGAGGGTGGTGAGGCACTGGAATGGGTTGCCCAGGGAGGTTGTGAATGCTCCATCCCTGGCAGTGTTCAAGGCCAGGCTGGACGAGGCCTTGGGTGAGATGGTTTAGTGTGAGGTTTCCCTGCCCATGGCAGAGGGGTTGGAACTAGATGATCTTCAGGTCCTTTCCAACATTAACGATTCTATGATTCTATGATTCTATGTGATAAAATGATTTTAGGCCTCATGCAGGTATCATATAGAGTGAATTGCCTGGAAGGATGGAGAATGAAGGGATTTGTGTGCCCACTTTCTTTTGTGCACCCTATTTCTTTCCACTGACTTATTCTGGTCTGTTAAGCAGTACTCAACCGCAGAGCAGATATCTTAGCCTTATCCATTTTGCATTGCTGAATGATAGAATAGTGTTAAAGAGCTCCCCAACAAGTGTGAGTGTTTGTACAAAGCCAACTAACTGGCTCAACATAACAAGGTCACTGTTTCCCACTGAGGGGTTTGCAGTATGGTGGAAACAGCAAGAAAGAGAGTGCCATGCTGCAAGATTTCTTTAGCATCCAGAGAGTGTTTAGAGAAGTGCTAGTGAGCTCAGCATTCTCCATAGCAGCTGGTTATTTGCCTCTCAGAAGCCTCCATCAGTAGGTTTTTCTTCCATAAATCTGGTCACTTTCCAGCATATTTAGAGTATCCTTAGATTGCTTTACGAGGCACCACTTAGGTATTTACTGAGGCCAAGTATCAAGAGAACAGTGAGATATATAAACAAGATCTTTCATTAAATGCAGTGCAGATTCAGAAAAATCTGGTCCAAGTGGTTTTACTAGCATTGTCAAACTTTTATACATCTGAATAATTTATTTCAACATGCATGAGCTTTACTCCCAACATGTATTTTTTTCAAGATTGCATATCCAACATGCCCCTGTAAATTCAGCTTACATATGGAAATCAAGCAATTTTTTTTTTTTTATTATTAAAGACTGTTTTCAGCAAAGAAGTAGCAAGTATTTAGAAATCTTCTAAGAATGGACAGCCAAGGTGCTAGCAAAAAAAAAATATAAAAATTAAAAATTGTTAAAATGTTGACAGAAGCAGAAGTTTTTGAATTGAAAATTAATGCTGCCACTCACAATGACTAGCCTACAAGTGTGGAGGTGACAGTGTGCTAATAATATTCACTGGTATTTTAATACTAGATTTCATAAGAATTAGTCCTTGATATCAACGGTTTGTTTTCTTTTCTCCATGCAGCGTGCACACACGTTCCATTAATGTCAGTGAGAATTAGTATCAAGAGGAGACTATAGATCCCTAAGATATTTTTTCATAACGTTGAAGACTTAGTCTAAAAAACTATAGAAGATCAATAATTTACTGAGGGCACATTTTCTTCCTAGCTGTGACATGCCACATGTTTTTTAATATCCAAACTCAGGAAACAAGGAACAAGAAGCGGAAATAGCATATTGTTTGGCTGGCTTATTTGAACTGAATAACGTTTTCCAATGACAGTGTAGAGCATAATACAAGTAATTATTAGTGATTCCTGCTACTACTACTACTACATTTTTATGTTTCTTTCAGAGTAAATGTGACATCCTATTGCTTACTGGCAATGTTATCTGGTGTCTGTTCTGCAAAACTGTCTCTTTGGCTAACAAAATATTAACTGGCAGGGTAACCTCAAGAAAAGCCCAAAGGGAGCGAGGTATCGTCATGATGTGTTTTGTGAACAGCTTGGAGTTGAAAGGTATCCTGCAGTAACTATTGTATTTATGCAGAATTTCTGCAAACAGAGCTAAGTAAATGTTTTATATCAGTATCCTGCTGGCTTTTGACTCTAGATAAAGATGTCAAGCATGGCACCTTTGAAATATGGGCTCTAATTTATGCAATTTGCGCTATTTTTAGTGTCAGACAGCTGTTATATCTGATTTTTCTTTTTTTTTCTCTTCAAATAGAGGACATTTGGGGGTTTGTTTTTTTTTAGAAGTTATTAATATTGGTCTACAATTTCATGTAATATCAAGCTCAGAATGCATGATTATGTTTAAAGAGGAATAAGCTCACAATTCTGGAGAGGTATAATGTACCATAATGGCACTGATTTCCTTAAATCAAATTAAAGTATAATTATAGGGGAAAACCTGTTTTTGAAACTTGCTACTTTCTTCCAAAGAGAGTGATAGTTGCTATTGAGAGTAAGGTCAATGCAAAAAAAAAAAAAAAAGAAAAAAAAAAGTGAAGAAAATCAATAAATACCTAAATTATTTAAGGACAAAATACAACAGGGTGTCTTACTGTCATGCACCATACCCTGCATTGGAGAGCAGACAGGTGGATTGTCTATAGCCAGTGCTGGGTTGGACACTCTCTCCAGCATGCTCATTAGTAGCTCTGTGCCTGGGCTCCCTGTTAGTAGAAAGGCAGGGATCACAGCAGGGAAGTTAGATCTCAGGCTTCTCACATTCCTGCTCTATCTTAGCAAAGCTTTGCAAAGCCTTTTCTGGCAGCTCATTAGTAGGTGCACTGATGCATAAGAGAAAGTCATTAGAAGTGTTTTTCAACATTGGCTTTTGATCAGGTGACTAGTAGCTTCGTAGAGACATTTACTTACATTGTTTTCTATAAGAGATTCTGTTGCTATATTGAGAATGACATACATATAAAATGTGGAAAACTAGCTTGACCTTTCTACGACAAAAGAAAAAAAGCTCCATTAGTTCCCCGAATCTTGTCTTTATATTGTCAACTATGACGTAACAGAAGCACAGAGTACTCACTCTTTTAGCTTTAATAATCTATGCCAAGTTCAACTATATTGTTTGATTTAAGGTTATGACAAGAAGGACACCAGTGCAAAAGAATACAACTGGCATGCCTTAAACTTTATGAGTTACTTTTGACAATAAGCATTAGCTACTTTCTTTCTCCATACAGACTGTCATTTTTAGCATTTTAAGACTAAATCTATCTATAGGGCAAAGTAAAACACACAGTAAAATTTTATTAGATCAGATAGGGTGGACTACTTAAGTGCCCTGAGTAGTATTTCTGCTGGAAGGATTCCTTGCTGTATGGGATTATTTCTCCTAAACTCTGAGAAAACTATGCGAGTTTTATTGGAAATAGCTCTAACACAAACTATAGCTAACATATGATTTTTAAAAACCTGCATAAATAGGCTGTAGAAAAAGAACTTGTGCACACAAGCCAAAGAAGTGTGGTGTAAAAGTTATACTTTGGTAAAGAGCATGCTGCTTTTGTTATTGGCTTTTTCCTAACACTTGATTTTTATGTAATATTTCACATGCCAATGTGGCAATACTTCTCCGAACCAAAATGCCTGTCATGACTGTCTTATGTCTTTGCTCTGCAGAAAAATCTCATGTTAAGCACATGCGATGACGTGCAACCAAAACAAGAGGAGGTAAAGCCGCTTTTGTAAAAGTTTATTGAAACATAATACATCAGCTTAATCAGGCCTGCTACTGGCTATGTACGAACATGACATGCCAATTACATAAAGTTCCAGCTCAGCTAAGACTCCTGCTGACTAATTCAGTGTTGATTGTTTTCCGCTACATGGCTTTGAGTGCTTGTTAAGGCTAAAAAAAAAAAAAAAAGAGAGAGGGGCAACAATTGTAAGAATTCTTTGCTTCCATCAAACTGTCTTATGATTGCCACCAATTAGTTAAGCTCCTTGGCAGTAAAATGACAAGATGGGATTTGACCAAATACAATGTGTGGAGCACATAGGCATCTGCCCCAGCTGAAAGACATTACAATGTTTGTTAACCTTAAGGGTCATTCCTGATTCACTTCTGCAGACAGAAAACAAGATTTATACAACACAGATCAATACAGCCCTAAGACTTTCACCATTGAGGATGCTAGATTGAGGCACTTCTCTTTATCAGTTTACCATGACACTAATGTATTTTGCCTGTTTTGCCTGGGCAGTGATGAATCTGTTGGCAAGAGAAAACAAATAAGTTCTGTTGTTGAGAGACATGTTGTCTATGATTTGTCTCAGCAGACATGCCAACTTGCTGGCCAATTCATTTCCTATTTAATTTAAGTGGCATATCTGTCTTCCCCTTTCTGGTATGTCTTTTGTCTGCTGCGCACCCACACTGGCATGGTGAGAGGCGCCTGCAGTAGATCTTTTCAGGTAAGACTGATAGAACCAATGCTGAAGCAACGTAAAAAATCAGAATCCCTGATTTTTAATATGGGATTTTTTGTAAATGGTTATTTCTCTCTGTTTGCAGTCTGAGGCAATCACTTTAATAATCGATTTCAGACAGATCATAGTGATTTGGTTTGCATACTCATAACCCAACGCTCTTTGAAAATACGCCCTGTAACGTGCTGTAGTGATGTGTGGTTTGCAATGCAGCAAAAGTTAGTTTTTTTTCTCTTTGCCAGAGCAACTTAAAAATGTTACTTGCTTAGAAGATAAAATGTGCATTTAAGGACCAGCGTAGCCTTTACTGGGCAGAGAGAAGGTGAGTGTTTAAAGACTGCAAAATGAGGCCTCTTAATATCACAAACAAATGTTATTTATACCAAAAGGTCCTTTCTCTTGCTTCAGAATGAAAAAAACAATTTTGAGGCTATTGTTTCTGTCTGTCCCAGTTTTGTTATTCCTTCATTAAAGCAATTAGTTGTACATACAGCTTATCGTTCCTGGGAATAAGACAATATATAAATTACATATAAAAAGAATAGACCTTCTTACAAAACCTACTAAAGTGAATGTACATTGAATGAGTGTTTCCCCAAAGAGGCCCTGCATCTGGAGGGGTAGGAGCTTGTACCAGGGAGAGCCTTCTCAGCTGAATCCCCTTCAGCCCTGGAATTTTCTTACCCAGTTTGTTAACCTCTAGGGCAGGGTGCAGAGCCCATGTACTCATTCAGGGCCAGATCCTGCCACTCTTATTTATTTTGAGTGGTAGCATACTCCAAAAGCAGTTAAATCAACTCCAATGGGACCATATGGTTCTACTCAATGCAAGGAACGGTGGCAGAATCAGGGCCTTGGGCTTTTTCAAAAAATGCATTGGATGTAACAGGCATTTTTTTTTTGAGAACAATAATCTTCTTATAACTCCATCCTTGTTATTGTTGTGATAATAGATTTTAGTATTCTGCATTCCACAGGCAACATGACCTTTTTTGATTCAGAAGACTATGGCTGTGGGCACAAGTTATGATAAATTGAATTATAAAATAAATAGAATATTTGAAGTGCTAAAAGAGAGAGGGAGAGGAAAGGTAATATTCAAATAGGTCAAAACTGCAAACTTTTGCTATCGGGTTTAATACACACTACCAAGTACAGCCTTGTCTATATCAGCACATCCATCTACCACTTCACTACTGTCCCTTTATAATTTCTACAGGACCTACCCTAGATTAAGAAATAGGTTACTTGAAATAGGAAAGCAGTGTAACATAAAGCCATCAAACAGTACCACTGTTTAGCAAGGACAGAATTCAAGCAGTGGAATAGTTAACATAAACCACACTTCTCAAATGTGCCAGCTAAATCTCTGTGGCAGAGCACATTAATTATAGCAGTCAGTTTACCTTTATCCTTCACAACATCTCTGATTAAAATTTCACACATTACAATGATATGTGTCTTTTCTACAAGCTATGAAATTTACTCAACGTCAATAAGTTCTTATTTTGTTATTGAAGGAGTTGATGTATGTATAAAAAAAATGACTTTTGATCTCTGACAGTGAAATCAAAAACTTAACTTCTGTTTTGGATATATTCATGCTACCTGCATGTACTGTGCCTGTGCAAAGCAATTATTAGTAGCACAGTGTAAAAAGGAACAGAAAAAATCCCGAAGAGGATGTGGTTTCAAATTTTATATTTGCTAAGCTTAATTAAGCCATAGATTATATTTTGAAAGGTATGTTCAATTAACTGAATCCCTCATGAGGAATTATATACAGGAAAAGATAATCACAACATTTATCTGGTTTACAAATATATATGTTTAGGTTAAAAATGGTCTGGATTTTTATTCCACAGAGATATAAAGATTGATAGAAAAGTAATGTAAACCAATAATTGCAAATACTTACCCATTAATGTGTATAAAAATTTCTAATTATATTCATTATGAAGCATATAAAACTATTTTTATTGGTAGATAATTACTGATGAAAATCTCTTATTTAAAATTTTATTTGCGTCTAATTCAGGAATTCGTGTTTTAAATAAAGTTGCATGTTTACAACAAGGAGATCCAGTGAGGCATGTAAAGTATCTAAATCACCCTGCAGAAATGTACCCCTGTGGAAAAAGAAGGCACAGAGTGTAGGCCCAGTGTAAACCTTTATAATTAAAGCATAAGCAGTGCTTGAATTTTGTTGATGCCTATTTTCCAAGCCAGCTGGATAAGCCTAAAAATACATTAAGCCAATCTGAAGGCAAATACTTGCTGTAATACACTGGTGATCTCCTGCATCGTCATTTACTCGTTGAAAATGAGTGTGCCATTCCATGTATAATGACAGAAGTGAAAATAGAAAGTTTGACAAGAGAGCAGAATCATGTACTGTCAAAACAAGTGTCTGGACGTTCCCTACACATATATTTTTTGTTAATATGCTTGCTTCCAAAGTGACATTTATTTGGTAGGGCAGCACCACTCTTCCTAGACAATGCATTGACTATTTTGATTTCACTGAGAATAGTTTTGACTGCAAACATTTTCTTTTACTTAGAACATTGTTCATTGACGTAAATGGGAACTGATAGCCAACGCAAGCTCTCAGCTTGGCAACAGGCCACTGGCTTGATTGTTGGAAAGAGATGACAAAATGTTACAGAAGTAGTCCTGTAGAGAGAAATTCCTTCTCTGTCAATGGCACCCTCTGAGGAGCGACTCTGAGTGACCATGTTGGGCATGTCCCTCCCTCACTGGGTGCCTGGGAAGCAGTGAGAAAAGCTGTGCTTGGGCTATGCCTCTAGAGGACACCTCTAGAGAAGTGATAGCTCTTCTGACACGGTGCTTAGGACACAAAATCAGCACTGTTGAGGGGGAAGATGATACCTATCATTCAAAGCTTAAAAATGTAGTGATTGAAGAACTCTCCCCGTACATGGAAGTTTTAGATTGCAGACCCTTGTTGGGATGAGAGTATGAAGATATTTCAGTATGAATGTTCTCCTTACAGCATTATGGGCAAGGCTGGACCTGGTGCTGTACCTAGGCCACTTTATGATACAAAATTTAAGAGTGACAAGACAAGAAAAGTATAGAACAAGCTTGAATTCCTAACACTGTGTAAAGGCAGCTTGGGGACGCAAAAGGGACTGATGATTACATTTTCGATTGAGTTTCATGATCTGCAAAGTGAGGAGATAAAGGTTGAACTTCTGCTAGAAGAGCTGGAGGATGCCCTGGCCCAGGAATTACCAATATAGTGACTTCATTTCAGTCTCATGGGTAGCCAGAGTGCAATTCCAGGTGATAAATAAGCAAGGTAACTCTTAGTCTTTCTGAAAGGTACATACTACTATCCCCTGTTCAACTGCTGTGTTCATTGATTGCTTCCAAGAAAATGTAAGGTTTTTGAAAGTGCCTTAAGACTTTCTCATCTATAATGAACTGAAGGAGGCCAATGGGATGAACTTCCTTGTTCTCAGGATTCTTACATAAAGATAGTTTAGATAGAGATCTTCATTGACATATTCTGGGAAGAACATGTCCAAGGTAAATACCTGAAATGCTTTTCTTCTACTAAGTTCACAGCGTATAATATCCTCTCTTCATAAAGCAGCGGTTTTCTAAATACTTATGAGTTTCAGATTAAAAATTTCATACTGCAAATTAATAGAGTTTAGCTATAGGACAGTCTCTGTTTCACTGTCTTATCAAACTCAACCAGCTGAATGAGTTGCTTTTAAGTGCTAATAGATTAATCAATGTGTGTTAAAACCTGAGTTTATGTTAACCTATAAACAGCAGTACTAGAGAAATATTTAATGCCATTTGGCCATATCAGCCCTCTATCCAAGATGAGCACTTCTTTTTGATTTCTTCGCCATAGGAAAGGATTTCCAGACAGGTAGGTGAAGTCATAGTGCCACAACTTTGCCTAGTGGACGTTGTTGTAATATGTAAGAGCACGCTCCATGAAAAGATCAAAATTTCACTCAAAAAGATCAGTATTTTATTATGATAATTCTTTTTCCACAATAAGGGTCTCTATACATTCAAAAAACTGCCCCTGTGAGTCTGCATAAGTTGGAGATAGGCTGTACTAGTCTGAAAGAGGTATATACAGTTTCATTTCCCAGCAAGTACTAGTTTCCCCGAATTGCTTGAATGCACTACATAACCCATTGCAAAAATAGTTATAAGCATTAACTGTTATTCTGCACAGCATGACACAATTCAAGTTTTCAAGAGCTATTTACACTTAGCAACAATCCATACATTTTCAAGACACAAAACACATCTTTCAGTATTTTTTAAATATTCATAGGCTTTGTGAACATTGGAGCTCTGAGTGAACATTTGGAGCTCCACATAAGGGGCTGTTTTAGGGGCTCCCCCTCTTGCATCCCTGCAGGGAGGATCCCCTTCCCAAGATTGCCAGCCCTGCCAGAGCCTCTGCCATGTACCAGGAAGAGAAAGCAGAACTCAAAACTGGACCCGCTATGTTCATGTTTTGAATACCATTTATATTTATTACATCTCAGAATGCATGTGTTTGTTTTTACAAGGAAAAAAAAAGATGATAATGAAATAGAGGTGTGAAAACTTAGATAGCAGCTAATTAGTTTCAGTAAGACTGTTACAGAGTATAATGGATTTTCAGCTTTCTCTACTCTTTATCCTCTGACTTAGGCAATTATTTAACAGTGCTGGTGAAACAAGTTATTGTTCATAATTTCACAACATAGACTGCATGCTTAAGCCTACACTAATTAATTGAATTTATCTGAAAATGTTTATTCAATTTCAATTGGACTTAGCTATATTGTGGCCAGTATTGAATTAAGCAGTGGCTTCTCAGTTTCATTGTTTTATTACAAGCAGGGTATGCATTGCTATATATTTTCCCTCCTTACAAAAAAGGAAAACATAGCTCATGCTCCAGATAGCTTATAATCAACTCACAATACCAAATTGATCTGGTTTAATGTGAGTGATGCTGGAGGGGAATGTGGAAGTAATATTCAGTTATCTTCCACATTGGGTTAAGCTGGAATGTGGATCAACAGCCCCTGAAATCTCCATCCCACTGAAAAATGACTCTTTCTGCAGCTCAGTGGCTACAGCTGCAGCAATGGCCCTTTTATTATTTGTGCTGATCAGTGGATCTATGTAAAGGCTTCTCCCCAGGTCCTCCTTCTGTTGCTCCTGTCTTCTGCCCCCCAGAATAGGGTTGCAATGGTACCTAAAGCATTCTTGCAGCAACTGCCTAAATGTTATAAGGAAAGTCTTCTTCTAATCTGGGAAAGCCCTGTGCAGAAAGGAAGTTTCTGCATATCAAATATGCAGGTTTTTGTCATATGCAGGAGGGGTTATGGCATAATGAATAATAGGAGTCCAGTTTGAAAGCGATTATCTCCAAATAATAAAACTATCTAATGCAGTTGTGTGTTCTGCAAAGCAGTGTTTTACTCTCCACTTATATTTGGAATGTTGCAATACGTACTACCCTTCTTCTTCAGCTAGTAAAATCTCAAGACCCACCTTTCTTAACTTTCACTTTTATGGGAAAGAGATCTACTGCAATCTGTTATGCTGATTAGATTTACTGTCAAGGCTACTAAAAGGCACAATTGTTTATTTGTTTGTTCTTTTAGTGTAAACATTGACTGGGTTGTTAGCTTTGTTTCTTGTTAAGGTTTTCCAGCAATTCCCTTTCTAAAACTCTGCTTTCCAAGTGTTTGCCAAATTTGAACCGTCTGAGGTGCATTTTGCTATGACAACATCTCAGAAGATTCAGATGTTCAAAGAATATGGTTAGCTTATAAAAAATAAGAAAATAAAAATCCTGGTGAAATCTGGCAAATTCCTTTCCTACCAGACCCACTGGTCTTGGGTATTTTAAAAGCAATTTGAAATTGGGCAGGCATGCAGCCTATCCCCATGAAAATCTGGCTGTGCTGTAACCTTTGCAAATTTGCAGTTGCACATGATTCGTTCCATTCAGTTCCATTTTAGCTGCTAAAACTCCTAGAGGGTCCTGTCACACCGCACACACTTTCTGTACGTGACCAGATCCTGCCTGTGCAGTCTGTGCAGCCTGCTGCAGCCCAGGGCTACTGGAGTGGAGCTGGATCCTCCAAAGGAAGGCAGTTCCCAGCATGGGGAGTTGGGCTGGGGGCACAGGAGCTGACAGCAATGAGCCTGTCAATGCTGTGTTCACACACCATGACATGCATTACCGAGTGGCACCCAGGCAGTATGGAGGAAGCTATCTAATTAAAATTCAAAGGTAACAAAGCCAAACCAGGAAAGGAAATAAAGTATGAGACTGGGACAAGGAATGTGGTGAAACTGGAAGTGACTGGGCAAGGAAATTATGTTCACTGTTGGTGATTTAAGATTTAATTAGCTGATTCCACTTCCCCCCTCCCCCAGTTCTAATTCCCAGCACCTTCTGTCAGTTATAAAAACAAGTCCATTTGGTTCATTAAAAATGTGTGTTTCTGTACATTGAGGCATTCGGGAGTTCTTAGAATAAAAGACCATGGAGAATATTTTGAATTTTTAATAATGGGATCCCTTTCAACATGTACAGTGATGGACTGAAATTGCTCTAAAGTTAAGATGAAATCAGAAGGTGGGGTGGGTGGGCTACGATTTGTGTTTTACTTAGCTACTGTTGTACTTCTGGTGAGATATTACTTCACTTGAGAAACATCTTTGAGTTTCTACAGTGCTTCAGAAATTAATTTAGAATTTTATTTACCTTTTTTTTTTTTTTTGCAAGGCAAGAATTGATTTATCTCTGAGAGGAGTTTCTTTTTCTTCTATCAACACAGAGCTTCCTGCCTTTAAGTAATAAGAAAAACAGCCTTTAATTTTCCATGGGTAGCTCTGCAAAACTCCTGGGTTTTGCTCCTCAAACAGAAAGCAAGCAAACACTTTAAAATGCCGCATATTTTAGTCAATTTAAAATCATGCTACAGCGTGACATTCAGATTCACTAAATTCAGTCTGATTTAACAGTGCTTGAATAATATGAATTTCACTTCAACTTAATTAAACAGAGGCATAAGCATTTCAGAAATTATTTTGATGCAGTATGGACACTTGAAACCTCATTGTAATCTTACACACAAGTGAGCATGCAAAATGTCACTTGAAAAGCTGAGATTTAGATACCTAAGTTGTAGAGGCAATTATCCATTTGTGTACACCAGTGTTGTGTTTAAGAATACAAAACATTTGTGTGTATCCACTGGAGACCCATTGGGAGAAAAGGGCTCTTCAAAGTAATTTTCAAGCCTTTATTTAAAATATGGAACAATGAATTTAAAACTCAGGATTATGAAATGTTCATAGGAGAA
This sequence comes from Pezoporus wallicus, assembly GCF_028554395.1. Taxonomy (NCBI): domain Eukaryota; kingdom Metazoa; phylum Chordata; class Aves; order Psittaciformes; family Psittacidae; genus Pezoporus; species Pezoporus wallicus. Next base: position 1,852,669 of record NW_026641428.1, read on the forward strand.
ATCGGCACATTCTCTTTTTATTAGTTAGGAGAACAGGAATCTGATAATCGGAGTACAGCATAGTGTGCATGTGTACATGATTTTTAAACTTTTTTACTCAGTTTGGAATTAAAGGGAAAAACTGGCATCAGATAATATGTGGGATTTCATTGTAAAGACATTTTCACCATATGACTTTTTCAGCTCAAGACAGCTCTTTAGATTCACTTTACCCCAGCCATTAACACAGCTAACAGAGATAAAAGTGGAGAATGTTTCCATTATAAATCATTTTATGGAGCTATTTTTGTAAATGCTGTTCCCCCAGCTCATCTTTCAGCCCCACCTGGGGAAGACATGACATGATACTGCCAGGACAGTGACAAAGTTATGCTAAAGGTATTTAAAAATTGCACTGGCTTTTCCTATGTATTACCATGTAGAGCAGCCTCTATCTAGACCAGAAATATTTCATTTCACTAGATCCCAATCTTGTAAGACAGCCCTGTCATTTTAATTTGTCACTCTTTGTGTACTGCATCGCACTATAGTCTTGTCTCCTCAGCCAAGTGCCATAGGCTACTGCTCAGAAGGGAAACCTGTCACACGGGATAGCAAAGGTAAACACCACAAACCAGAAAGTTTATGGCTGAAATCACCACCCAGGGCTCCATTCCTGTGGGCTTAGCGGGTGGTGTGATCACCCACAGCCGAACTGGAAAGATCTATAATTTCAGCTATGATATGTAAGCACACATCTTTCCCACTGCTCCCTGCCTCCTACGTGGTGCCTGTGCAGCAGTGTCACTCACAGGAGGTAGCAGGAGGGGACAAGGGATGAAATGAAAGAATTGGCAATAGGGGAAGAAGTTGTGACTGACATGAGGCTGAAGCCTGAAAACAGCACCAGGAACTCCGCAGTAGAGTTGACAGCAAAAGAAAAAGTCAGGGAGATAAGAAATCAAACACTGCCAAAACAACCCAGTGATCCCAGATCACTGGTGAGAGCATTTCCAAGTCTTTCTCCAAAGAAGGTATCTGTTGAACAAAGTAAACAAGACCATGAGTCTGTCAGGTTTTTTTGCATTACTTTTAACAGTATGATGGATCTTCCTTTTAAAGTTTGAGAGCGTCAAAGGGAGTGAAGACAGCAAAGCTTCATAGTGTGTTTACTTCCTAAGCACAGAGATGGCATATCACAGTTCTGCCTTCCCTGACGTAGATTTTTGGCCTACCCTTTGGTCTATCCCCACTGAAGCAATTAATCGAAGTAAATGAGGCAGCAAACATCTGATACTAGCTGGCTTCAGACCGCAGTACATTAACTGTCTTCAGGAATTTCATTTACCACACTGTGCTGAACGCACTGTGGGCTGTACTCCAATAGCTTTGCTCCTGAACAATATTTTGAAGTATGTGCTATTGGTAAACTCCTGATTAGAATAAGGTAATAGCTGATCTTTGGTTTTATTGCTTACAGTTTGTGGAATTTCTATATATTTATGTAGCTGTAAAGAAACCAAGGGTGGTGTTATCAATTATCAGCTGTACCAAGCCTTCCTTTGCCTTTTCGTGATAGGAGAGGAGGCACAAAAGGAAGTGAGTCAGCCCTTCTGTAAACAGACATAAATCAAAGAATCTGAGAGAAAACATCCCAAACCTAAAGATTAGTAATGCCTTCATGGTAAAAATTGGGAATTTACTGTAAACCACAAGAGAGACTAAGCATCTTACATCAGAGATTCAATACCAGACGCATTCCAACAGATAAAGCAAAGCAGCATATTAAAGGCAATAGGTAACACAATTTTGGAAAGACAGAACTTAGAGGCAAAAATATTCTGTTTTGGAGACATAGTAAAAAACAGAGTTAGGATTTTCTGTAAATAATGCAGAATTCCTATGCTGGTTAAGCATGACCATGTCATTCTGGAATTTTTGGTTTTGATTTGACTAAAACTCTTCATTGGTATAGTGTACAGGTGGAGTTGCTGCCTACCTGTCATCCCATCACTTTTTTTATAAGTCAGGTGGTATTCTTAGAGCAATATAAGTCAAGGATAGCTACGAAGTATCCTCACAACATCTTCAGCAGAGAGCTGATCACGGCCTCTTGAGAAAGCCTAGGAAATGAGCACAGGCTGCTTTCCCTTGCCCATTCTTTATTGGAATCCCATCCCATCCCGGAAAAGAAAAAAGAAAAGAGAAGAGAAGAGAAGAAAAGAGAAGAAAAGAAAAGAGAAAAAAGAAAAGAAAAGAGAAAAAAGAAAAGAAAAGAGAAAAAAGAAAAGAAAAGAAAAGAAAAGAAAAGAAAAGAAAAGAAAAGAAAAGAAAAGAAAAGAAAAGAGAAAAGAAAAAAGAGAAGAGAAGGGAAGAGAAGGGAAGGGAAGAGAAGGGAAGGGAAGAGAAGGGAAGGGAAGGGAAGAGAAGAGAAGAGGAGAAGAGAGGAGAAGGGAAGGGAAGGGAAGGGAAGGAAAGGAAAGGAAAGGAAAGGAAAGGAAAGGAAAGGAAAGGAAAGGAAAGGAAAGGAAAGGAAAGGAAAGGAAAGGAAAGGAAAGGAAAGGAAAGGAAAGGAAAGGAAAGGAAAAGGAACCCCCAAAAAAACATTTTTTGTTAAAAAAAGACATCAAATAAACTAGTCTTTGTTTCTTCTCCAAAACTGATCCCTGGATTTTTGCTATAAGCTTTGTCATCTGGAAAAGCCTTCAAATCCCTAGGGCAGCTAATAAGACCTACCTGCTAATATGACTTAAACGTAATTAAAGCGCACTTCTGTGCAAGGTTTAAGTGCCTGGCATAAGAATGATTCAACAGTGTCCTTGTACAGATTCCTAGGATCACTCTCTTTTTACAGCAAATTATGATTGAAAAGTTTTTGAGATTGTTTAGGAGTTTTCAGTATCAATTCAAAAAGGCAATTTGGCAAATTTTGCCAAGAGGTTAAATTAAGCATAAGGAAAGACATGAAAATGAATTCAAGAACACGCCAGACACAAGTTTAGAAAGGGCATAAGTAGGGAAGAGAGAACTGTAGCTCCTCTTGTACCAATGGGGGAACAAAAGCAAATATTTTTAGCAATTTCATCAAGGTGATAAACGAAGTCGCTGGAAGAATGAAGATTTGTAGCTAAGGTGTTACAGTTTGGGGGGGGGGGGGGGGGGGGAATACAGCCTGGGGGAATTTAGCATGAAATGTCATTTCATTTCAAGAGGATTTGGCTGATTAATTACCCCTTAATGCCTTTGAAAATGTCCCCCAGTGCTTAAAGGATCAGACTATGCCTTGTTCTAATTTGGTTTCCTTTTTGATTCTGAGAGCAAGATCTGAAAAAAAATGAAACAAACCACCTTGTCGCAAAAAGGGCTGCTGCATCTCAATTCCTTTTCCAGCAGATCTGTGCCCTTCTCCCATGCCACTGTGGCTGAAGGTGTGCTGTGGGCCCAGCACCCAGCTCCCTTAGCAGCACCCTGGGCAAGGCTGGCTGGATCTGACACAACCCTGCTGGGTCAGGTCCCCTCAGACTCTGGATAGAAATATCCCTACCAGAGGTAAACAACTTCTCTACTGGAAGGAAAGCAAAAGAAATGCCCCCTTTTGGGGGCCTGTTCCCCCTATCCAACACCCATTTGAAAAGCAGACCAAGAACTGTCTTAAGTACCTTGTGGGCTTCTGTCTGTGTTTGCCTCTCCTACACTTCGTGCTCTATAATTATTTGGACAGGGATGCTGCTCTTTTGTATCTGAGAAATATATTGTATTAATATAATATGTACGTTAAAATATTAAATGATTAACTGTTTGTACACCTATGAAACACTCTGTAACAGGATTAGGCTGTATCCCTAAAGAATCATTAACTTGCATTATATTGAAGTATTTATTATTGTGGCATATGTAATGGATAATATTTGTTTACATTTTTAATTACTCACATTTTCAGCCAAGAAAATCTCCAAGGATAATGTCTTATTTACAAGTGTCCTGGCAAAAGACAACATAATGTAATCACACATTACCAACAATTCCATGACAACCATGCAACGGTTTAAATATGAATTTCAAGTAAAGACATAATTATGGTAAACTGTAAAAAAACCCAAACACATGATACTGTGCATCTGTGTATAAAGAACCTGAAAAACTTAAATGAGGGAAACTTTTCTCTTGCTGCTGTGCATTTTCAGCTTGTTCTGCAGCCCAGTGAATTCAAGAGAAAAAATCCCATTTTCATCAACTGTCTCTAAGCTGACACCACAAATAATGCAGCAAGTGGCAGTTTGTACCTTCTGAATTTACCAATATATTGAGTTCTTTGATTAGGACAGGGAAACATTCGGGTGTTTTTTTCCTTCTAGAACATAAATAAATAAATAAAAGGGAATTAAATTTAAGTAACTGCAAAGCTTCACTTTTGCAATGTTTCTTCAACAGAAGAGCATGCAGTAGACTCTGTCTAGATGATAACCTCCCCCTGTCAGAATCAGTCAAGGAGTGAGCTATATTAGCCCGCAGATTTAGCCCAATCATGATGCATTTTGGCAAGTTTCTCAGAATATTCTTCACAGAGCTTAATGTCATCTAGAGAACTGATCTCGTTTTAGTCAATAGCCTATTGTCTCAATCCTTGTCTACTGTAATTCCATTTTGTCTAATTTCAATAATCTGTAAACACACTTGGTAATAATATGTAGAAAAAATAATTTAGGGATATTATATAGAAAATAATTATTTGAATCTTTCATGGAGATCTACCAATGGTGTGACACAGAGATTCATCCTAAAAATAATAGGAATATATGTGTTTTAGTAGAAACATCATGAGGAATAGAATTTTGGAAAACATGCTGAAAGGGAGACCTTGGTGAACTGTATCAAATTTCACATTTCTTAATTTGCAATAATATGTTTCTTGTGCTTGCTGTGGATAGCTTTCCTTCTTCCTTTCTTGCTATCTTCTTTACTCCCTCTTGGTAGTTCTTCCTAGGCTTTATGGGAGATTTGACCACATTGATGTTATTCTGCCTGGGGGGCATTACCAGACAAAATGAGCATATACACCACAACATCACGATAGCAGACAGCATGGCCTGGGTCCATAGTCCACTGCAACATAGCAGGGAGTAAACACTGGTGGAAGTGAATCATGTGTGTCCTGAATGCTTTACCAATGGGAAATGAATAAAGCAAAAAAAGAATTGAGCACAAAATAAGTTGTTTTCAAAACAATTTTAAGAACTTTGTAAAATTCAAGTCTCTGCTGACTATATTCTGATTTCTCTTTGTTGCTTGTGTTAACATAAAATAAACCCACAAAACTTACATCTGGAGGGACAGATAAAATTGCCACTTTTTTAAGGTATATAACATTTTTCTGTCTGTGGCATAATGTACCTTGATATTAATCTGGACTACTAAAACCAGTTATTCTTCATTTTCATAATATTTTTTCTGATCTTTACATAGAGAATTGGACTTATGCAACTCAGATATCCTTGCAGGAAACCTTCTCTTCTTTAGCTGATCGCAGCTATTGAAAGAAAACAGCCCAGCAGAAGAAAATAGAAAGCATTCCTATCACTGTTTGAATAAAATGATCTATGCACTAAGTTCAGGTCACAGTTGCAGGGGAAGGATTGCATGCCATGCTACTTAATATCTTTAAAATTATACTGAGATATTTAAAAGTGTGTAATTTTCATATTAATTAATTGTAGCAGAGTTTAGTTTGCCCACTGAGAGGAGCATAAAGCTTTTAATTGTTATATTTTAGAAGTCTCTGAGTCCCCAGCCAGCGGTAACCATTTGATGTGTATCGTGTCAAATACAATGCTTCAAAATTAGTTTGATTAAAAATACATGAAGTTAATGAATTGTCAAAAAAAAAGTGTTCTTTAGAAGGCACAGTTTAAGAAAATGCCTATTTTAAACTTTGTAATATAACTGTCTCTAGTATTTCTGTCATTTGGTAATGCTTCCAGACACATTCATGGTGGTCATCTTTGATCATATAAATTCAAGAGATTCCAAAGCTGCTTACATTTGCATAAAAAACAAAGAAAGCATTATCAGAAATCCTCAAATATGCATTTTGAATCAAGTTTCACCTAAATGCTATACAAAGACTCAGTGTCTCAATGCTAATTTATTGAAAATGTCTTGGCCTTTAGGAATGTCCCATTGGCACTTAGTAGAGCTGAACTCAAAGTGGCAGTGGCAAAAAGCAGCCATCGAAACAGTGTTAATGCTGACATCTAAGCCCTAGTGCTCAAATTATGAGTGCCCTGAAACAAAATACTGTCGAAGGAAAAACAGAACATAAAAAATGCTTTAGGTGCCAAGACTTCGCTTGAAAGAGATGGAGGGAAAAATCAGTTTGGGGTTTTTTTTTTAGTGAAATCTAATGTGTTAAAGACTTAGCACAAAGAAAGGATTTAATGAAAGATGTAAAAGGTTTGATGTTTAATGCAGAGTTCTGAAGTCAATGTTTTATATCTATAATTTCTGCATATCCATAACCATATTTAGATTTCGACATATGGTCTGTAAATAACATATGTAAGCCGGATTGTTGAGTGAGATGATTTTTTTTCCTGCTGAATGTACGTGTTTATTTTATGAGCAGAGACGTGAAAAGTTCATTCATGTCAAAATGTGTTGCTAAGTATAAACATGCTGCTTCACTTTAGGCAGGATCAAGAAAGACCCTGGATGTGTAATCTGTGAATTGACTCTATGCTGATGTTGCCCAGGTTTTGTATTACTAAACTAAGGCTCACAACAACAACAAAAATTTAACCTTTAAATAGAGGCACCAAAATAATTTAAAACAGATTGTAGGGTTTAAAGGGCTCCAAGAATAAGCAGCTCATATTTCAGTTCCTCCCCTCTAGGGCCTACCTATTTGGTGTTCAGAGTTCATCTCATATTGCAGCTGCTTATGTTCACATTTTCTGCGGTGTGTGGATGAAATGTCCAAGGAAAAGAAAAAAACAACAACAAAAAAGTAAAATATACAACATTAAAAATATCTTCCCTAAAACAATGGTTTGGCCGTTATTGGGCAGGGAATAGGACAAATCACCCAGAGGCTTTTAAGTAAGAGCAGGGGAAAGAAAAAAAACAAAGAACGGTAAGAAAGTGCAGAGTTTTTAAAGGGACTTTCAGTTTCAGGGGACATTTTTTATTCAAAGTTCTTTCAGGTTATGGAGCCCATTATTTTTTTTCTTCTTTTATTAAAAATTTCTTTGTAATTCATTTGGACTTCCTTGCCACTGGGCACAGACAGATAGCAACAACAAACAATTATGCTCTGTATTTATCATTTTATTCTGTTTTACAGTGTATCTGTGATTATAGAAACAATACATTTTTTGCACCTTTCTTTGGTTGCTATTTGTCAAGAGTAGCCTTTATAAACAATATATTTTCCCATTTTAATAAAAGGCTAGAGCTGCACTAAAGTGTGTAGGATGGGATTTGAAACAAAAACCCATCAGACTGCTAGACTGTTACAAGCCTTTCATTTACACCACACTGTTTATGAGTTAGAAAGCCTTCCGTCTATTACATTTTCTAGCCCTACTATTCAAATGTAACAGCCATATATCTCTTTAATTAATGAACTAATTTCACTCCTTTCACCCAAATGTCTTGCATTGTGGTCCTGCAACTAAAGCGATTGCTGTTGCAAACAGCCCACTCAGACCAGATATTGTGTACTAAATATACAGGCTCTCAGGACATTTTCTTCCTTACATATAGTCTATTCCATTTTTCTTTAGCCTGTACTTATGCATATGTAAAGGTATTATTATGAAGGACCCAACATCCTTTGATGATTTGAGGAAAATCTGGCCCCTTTGAAGTCTATGTGAATTTTGCTTTCAGCTGTAGTGGGGGGAATTTCACCCCATCTGCCTAAGTCTCCCTAAGCGATTCACATGACTTGTGTCCAAAAATAGGTGAGTGTCATGTTTGCCAGTGAATGCTAGATTACTATACTAGTAACTGTTAGATACTATATATTAGACTGTAGCCCACAGGTTACTACAAGTAGATTCAATTGTAAGACCTGAAAGGTGATAACAGATATGGTGGATACTTTCTCATACAGTCCTTTACTCAAGCCTGCCTATAACCCTCTGTATTTCTCTTTTGTTGTACCTCACCATATTCCTCTTTGCACAGTAGAAGAGTATTCATGTGCAAAGCATTCAACACTGTCCCACATGACATCCTTGTCTCTAAATTGGCGAGACATCAATTTGATAGGTGGGCCATTCGGTGGATAAAGAGCTGGCTGGATGGCCATGTGCAAAGAGCTGTAGTCAATGGCTCAATGTCCAGCTGGAGACCAGTAACGAGTGGTGTCCCTCAGGGATCGGTGTTGGGACCGGTCTTGTTCAACATCTTTGTCGCTGACATGGACAGTGGGATTGAGTGCGCCCTCAGCAAGTTTGCTGATGACACCAAGCTGTGTGGTTCGGTTGATACGCTGGAGGGAAGGAATGCCAGCCAGAGGGACCTTGACACACTTGTGAGGTGGGCTGATGCCAACCTCATGAAGTTTAACCGTGTCAAGTGCAAGGTCCTACACCTGGGTCGGAGCAATCCCAGGCACAGCTACAGGCTGGGCAGAGAAGAGATTCAGAGCAGCCCTGCGGAGAAGGACTTGGGGGTGTTGGTCGATGAGAAAATGAACATGAGCCGGCTTCAGTGTGTGCTCTCAGCCCAGAAAGCCAACTGTATCCTGGACTGCATCAAAAGGAGCATGACCAGCAGGGCAAAGGAGGTGATCCTGCCCCTCTGCTCTGCTCTTGTGAGACCTCACCTGGAGTATTGTGTGCAGTTCTGGTGTCCTCAACATAAGAAGGACATGGAGCTGTTGGAACAAGTCCAGAGGAGGGCCATGGGATGATCAGGGACTGGAGCACCTCCCGTATGAAGACAGGGTGAGAAAGTTGGTGCTGTTCATCCTGGAGAGGAGAAGGCTGCGTGGAGACCTCATAGCAGCCTTCCAGTAGCTTTCTGAAGTGGGGCTATAGGGGTGCTGGGGATGGATAATTCATTAGAAACTGTAGTGACAGGACAAAGGGTAACAGATTCAAACTTAAACAGGGGAAGCTTAAATTGGATATAAGGAAGAAATTCTTTCCTGTAAGGGTGGTGAGGCACTGGAATGTGTTGCCCAGGGAAGCTGTGAATGCTCCATCCCTGGTGGTGTTCAAGGCCAGGCTGGACAGAGCCTTGGGTGAGATGGTTTAGTGTGAGGTGTCCCTGCCCATGGCAGGGGGCTGGAACTGGATGGTCTTAAGGTCCTTTCCAACCCTAACTATTCTATGATTTTATCTTAAGGTCCTTTCCAACTCTAACTATTCTATGATTCTATGATTCATATTATTTGGGTCAGGAATCCTTTTGATTCCTTTCAAAGATGGCCTAGCCAGCCATGGCTGTCATTCCTGAGATGCTCAGAATCAGTCTTGTGGCTTCAAAAGAAGTAATACCTTGGACTTGCTTTCCTTTCTTGCTCCTATAGTCATTTATTCAGAAATCTCTTCCTTCTGACTTTCATTTATAGAGTGGGACCATATAGGCCAAGGCAACTGCTCTACTGTAGTAATTTTAATTAATAATCAGATATAGCTTGTTCTCTCAAGATGAAAATATTTCCATTATGACTAAATCTCTATTCTAGAAAATGGCTAAAATATCATGGATCATATTCTGAACCATCACTCAAGGGAGTAACAGAAAATCAAGTGTTTAACAGAGTAAATCTTCCAACAAAGCAAAAGTATACTTATGCAGCATGTCAGTGGAACGAGAGCATAAATTCCCATGAACCACATCAAACTTAGTATTCCACCTCATCTGTTTCATCTCCTGTTTCAGGGTCAGACAAAAACAGCTTGCTTACGTATTCCCCTAAAACGTATATGGAGGATGATCCTCTTCTGTGTGGAAGACAACAAATACGTTTGCTTAAAAGAATAAAAAAAAAGACCTACCAAAACTCCATTTCTCTCTGTTACAGATTCATTTCTTATGTGACTAAGTGGTCATGTGGAATTGTATGTTGTGTGTTTTATTATTTCTTTCCCAAATTCTGTCTATGCTATTTCAGCTATTAGCAACTGACTGCAAGTTAGAGTCTCTCCCATGAGAGCTATGGTTTCAGTCTCTGGTGAGCAGTTTCCCAGATGGAGTGGAAGAGCTGATTTTACTCCAGCTCCTGTGATAATGAAGAATAATCCCTTTCACCACGACTTAAGTGTCCAATGCTGTGATGACCATTAGAGGGGCCCTGTCTCCAGCCAGGTGGAGGTAGGGGACAATCAGATTTACTGGACTGTGTGGATCAGATGGCCTGGCACATCAGTCCCACAGAAGTATAAGGCTCTAGTAGATATCGGTGCACAGTGTACCCTGATGCCATCAAGCTGTCTGGCTAGGGTTTAAACCATGACAGTACCATACAAACCAGGCTTTGCATCTGAGTTTAAATTCAGTACTCTTTGGGAAGTGTATTGTACAGAAGTCAGCTAATCTCATTTCACTTTCAGCGTGTTTTTAGATGTCTGGCTGAAGATTAAAACACTCATGAAAGCAGCTATAGAACTTAGGAATCAAGATACCACTCAACAAGTTTATTCCTGATCTGCTATATCATTAGAAAATTTGCGGGATTAGCATACATTACATATGGTATACATTTGTCTTTATTTTCTACATACATATTTGAAAGGTTAATGAAAATGCAGATGCAATGGCTCCTTTATATGGGTTTACCTTCCATGAGTGCCAGTTTTCAGGCTAATTGATTATGTCAGAAGCTCTATAAATATCAATAGCATATGGAAAGGTTAAGCCGAGGTCTCCACATAACTGGATTCATACTCTTTATTGATGGTACAACCATTATACAACCATAATGGAAGTGCTTTGAGTGTGAAATAGAGTAGAACGTTAGCTAATTTTCACCAAAGACTGACTGGACAACTCAAACTGAGCGACTGACTTCTGCAAACTAATGAATAAAGGTATATATGTAATGTACAAACTAAAATTAGAATTAAAAAAATTAAGGATAGTGTATGATGAAAGGTAGGTCATCTTTATCTTACCAGTTGTAGTTTAGTACTATTTAGGATGCTCCTTAATTTCCTCTGAAATAAGTAGCAGACTATGTTGGAATAACGTCTTACAAATAATATTTGTAAAAATATTTACACAGAGAAAATAGATAGGAACCAATTGCAATTCATTATGCTGTGTTTTGCTTTGATAATGAGTATACTTAAGCATCAGAATGTATCTATGCTTTGCCATATAAATTTCACTTAAATGTAGTACCTAACAGCAATTAGAAAATACTGCCTTCTTTTGGTTTAGGAAGATTACTAGAGAGAATTTAGGGGAAAACCACGTATAATCAATTCCATCTTTAACATCTGTTTCTAACTGCATGAAGCTTCATGTGAGAGTAAAATTCCTGTACCAATGAAATCAATGGCAAAATTCCTATCAAGTTTATCCCAATTGATCGGACTATTCCTTTAGGGCCAGACTTCATCCTCCCTCTCACACTCCACATGAACTCTCCCAAATCTGTGTTCAGGAAGATACACTTCACTGTGACTTCTGATTCTCAAAAAACTACTGTGTCATCTAGTTGATACAGTTTATCTATTTTGGAGATTAGTTTCTCCTACATTTGAGAAGTTATGAGTGACTTTAGGCTGGATTTACTTTTATTATTTGTTAAACATTGTCCAGAGCAGCATTTGAACTTCAGCAGCTAACCCCAGATGAGGTGACCTTGGTTAGACTTTTTTGCATGAGAAGGATAAACTGCTGCAAGTCGTGGTGCGCAGCCTGTTCCCCAGCCTGGTCTGGAGGACACCCACATTTTCCACCAGCAAACAGCTTTGGTCACACTGTTGAGTGGAAAGAGTGGCTGATGGGTCATTTCCAATAGTGGAAATCTGGGAAAACCTTGGTTATCGCATGGATTCTGATGCTTCCACATTCTTTCTGCCCAAATATTTATCAACCCTTTATAGCTGAAAAGAGGAGAATTTACAACGAACACATAGGGAAAAAAGAGCCACCTTTCCTTCTACTAAGGAGGGGGGGGGAGATCTTTTAGCTTTTGACATGAATATAATATGATATGCATTATGATTGTCATCCAGACTAATTGAAAATGAAAGGTCAAATCCAACTCATTTTAGTTGTGTAAAGAACCCCACAAAGTCAGTTTGACTAATGTTCTTTGGGGAGAGAAATTTAGCTTTGAGCATTATCTGGAGTGAAAAAATGTAAAGCCACTGCTTTCTCAGAATTGCAGTTAAAGACACTAAAAAACGATTTACAAATGGCTTTGAATTCCTTCAGTGAAAATGCTAGAGTTTGTCTGAAGCAGCTGAAGAGTACATTAAGACCCAGATTTTCCTGAGGTCCAGGAAAGCGTTAATCCCAGTGGTAAAACCATGCACTCAAGACAAATGATACAGTCCCTTGTAGACTGGTGCTTCATCCACCCTCTAAATGGAAGAAAGTTGCTGGAAAGCACATCTAAGAAACCAGACTACACAAATTATCTCTAAAAATAGCAGCATTAATAAAATGCTGTTTTATTAAATGCACTGCTGTTTTCCGTTGAGAAATGTGAAGGTCATGAGAAAAGTCACTGCTTTTCCAAATTTTGAAAATAACATAAAGAGATTGCTATGACATGAATCCCATGATTTCTGAAAGCATCCCCAAATCCTCTTAAATAGATAATACAATGCCTATGTTATTGTGAGAATGCCCCTGCTTATGAATTGTGTTTAAATAACCTTGTACTACCCCAATTAGATTCACAACATACCTATATTGCAAAGGGCCGTTTTCTCTCTCAATTACTTCAAAGGGTTAGACAGACTGATAGTATTAAATGCTAATGGGCCAGATCCTACAGCCATTGCACTCTTTTTGTGTTGTCATTCTGCGGACATTGATTTCACTAGAGTGCTGAGGAAAACCCGAATATGAACATCAGTATGCAGCTCAATATTTTATGGGTTTTCTTGTCTTGGCTTTTAAAAATATTCTCCCTCTGCTATTCTTTAGCCAGAAGAGCAAAAAGAGCTAGTTCCAGCCTTGACTTCAAAAAAGCCTGAGTGACAGTACAGAGGCTTGAGGAAATACAAGTTTATATGTGGGCTTTTTTATCATCTCTAATGGCAAAATTAAAATTAGTTCCCAATTAAAAGAGAAAAGCACAAGTACAATTTGAGAACAGCAGCTAAAGGGTGGCATGAAGGGAAGATTATTAAGCAGCACAGTATAACAGGACCCCAGGTGCAGAAGGGCCTCATTATACTCACATTCTTGTGCTGCAACATACAGACGTACAGTAAACCAAAAAAAAAAGTATACCAAAGGACAGTTTTACACAGTGTCTACACTTGAGATGAGTACATGTTTTTTGAAGACAGACCGTAACAACTTGGTTTTTACTTCCAAAATACAGTGGCACATTAATTGCTTGATCAGCCAAATGAAACTAAATGTAATTAAGACTAGTGTGGGGTTAATTTGGTCCATAATTATGTTATATAAAGTAAATGAAAATTGTTTCCTTCCTAAATTGCAATTCATTACAATTACAGATATTAAAATAAGATACTATAAAATTACATGAAGCATGTACACATTAATAGCCATTAGTAATAGCTTGATATTTCTATCTAAGCAGCAGTTTATTAGAATGCCAAAAGGTTATATTTGACAACTCACATGACTGATTTTTTTCCTCATCCTTTCTGCTTCTCTAAGAAATTCAGTCTTACTACACATATAACATATGCCATGTCATATTTAAGCATGTTAGGGAGATTAGTTTTAGTTTTAGATTTGCTTTAACAATAACATTTACTGTTCATTAAAATACTTAAGGTTGACGGCTGTATCTCTGGAATGAACTACAGCAACCCCGGAGCTTTCAAGAGGAAGCCAGTGCTGCCTCTTCCAGCACAATACAGTGCTTTGTTCTGGGCACAAGAACTTCTTGGTTATAAGCAAATGCAGACTTAGGTCTTCTTGACTTCAATTTAACTTCAGCGTCAATTTAAAGATAAGCCCATGTTTAATGGTTTTGTTATACTTTATTCGCTTTTTACAAGGACTTGAGTATTTCGTAGAACTGGAGCCACTGGCTCTATATGCGGAAATCAGTGGCAACAGTCATGGTGTGCAGAGTCTGACCTGTACTTCTTATAAGATGAAATATTCCTAGGTATTTCTACAAAGACTTGCAAACTTCAGGGTATCGCATTTTGACCACTCTTATGAATTGATTCCCCACAGTTTCTTTTTCTGAATATTTCCTTTTGGGGACAGAAAATACCTCGCAAAAACATCTTAATATCAGGCACAGAGTGACGAATCAGCACTTCAGAATTCACAGCTTCCATGTGATTTTTGAGCTTGTGATGAATGATGGACACTAGAAATATATGTGGTGTTTTCGGTTCTTGTATATGTCAGATAACAAGCTACAGGCACAATGCTAATTTTTCATGCACCCAGGATATTCACTGAAATCAGTGAAGGAATAGAAAGTGTACAATGAGTCTTGTTACTAGCGTCCTGCTTCTTCAACTCCAATATAACAAAATTTAGTGTCAAAGACATAAAACCTCTAGCTGCATTGCACAGCTGGGTATCATACTTAACCACAAGGATTAGGAGGCAGTCTTGTGATTTCTGAGCATCCTGAATTTCTGAAGTACTCGGTACTTCCAAGCTCAGGATCTTGTTATGCTCCTTGAAAAAATGAGCAAGTAAGTTTTATTCTAATATTCTGCAATTGTTTTCTTCTTTCTACTACATGAAATAGTAAGGCATCCTTTGTTAAAGGAAGAAATCACTACTACTGCAGTGTCTTTTTACATGTTTTTAAAATAATTTTGTATGTACTAGTCCTAGATTTGCAAACCGAAAGTAAAATCTGTTTTAAGAATAAGCTCTGTATCTCTCTTACATATACAGCAACTCAGACTAATGACATTTAGTTGTTACAATCATGTTATTAGCAGTGCTAGTAAATATATTTGTATCTTAATCATTAATTCTGGTAATTGCGCATTTTATAAAAGTGGTTTATAAACTGATGATAATAGATCAGCACCCTACAGTGTTGGTTATACCTGCAAAAAGCATTAATATGGTCCTATTTAATAAGCTGACCAATAATAACATTAGGTAGAATATTTTAATGATGATATCTTACTTTCAACAAACTAAGAGATATGTTTTGCAATATTTAATTGAGCAAATCTCCCAGTGGCTTCAGTGAAAGTTGTGCTTGATTAAGGAGTACAGCATTTCACCTTAATAATATTTTATCATTTATGCATGGAAATGTAGGGTGATAACAGTTATTAGCATTCCAGGTAAAGTAGCTCATGCAAATTGTTCTGCTATTAAATAGTGAATTGCATTGTATTTAATACCCTAAATAGTTATGTATATTTAACAGGGAAATGACAATAGGAAAAAAAGGATTTAGTTCAGATGTTGAGCTGCTATGTAAACCAATTATCTATCCTGAGGGAAACAGCTCTGTCTACAATTACTTAGGCTCTAGGGCCTATTACAAATCCTGGAGTGGGCTGTTGTTTCAGTTCTCAAGGGAATCTGCCACGTCACACTGGAAATAGTTGACAATAATTAGAAAGCTTGCTTCTGCCAGTACTGCACACATTTTTAATACCTTTCTAAGTGTTATGGGAGATAATATATATGGTTTTTAGAATTCCAGTCAGGCTAAGGTGAGCCATGGAAAGGACAACTACACAATAGCCCCAAACTGGACTGTGACAGCCTAATTATTGTGGCTTCATTATAAACCCTCTTTTTGCATAGGTCACCTGGGAAGTGTAATTAAAAATGCATTATTGGTGTATATTTTTATTGAAGCAATTAAATTAAAAAGCAAAAAAATAATTATTTGACGCACAAATAATAATGTTGGTCAACAGCATTATCTAAGAAAGAGAGAACATGTTAGTGGTTCATTAGCAGTAAATGTGTTAACCGGAATGCCGTTTGAAAAATGAGCCATAGAACAGCTTTTAAATACTCAGATTAAAGGATTTATAATGTCAAGTTTAACACAGAAATTATAGATAGTATTACATTGCCATGAATAATAGCACCTTTAATCTGACTTAGCAAAATGATTTACTACACACGGTGTGTTTTTCACAATTAGGCAGCTATATATCTAATGTCTATATCAGCCATACAGAGGGATACCAACACACATGTATGCACATCTATGTGGACATACACACATACATGTAAGAATATGAGGATTCTGTAAAACTGCACAGCTTGTGCTGCAGAAAAAGCCTTTTATCAATATCTACCTCGAGCATGCAGATCTCAGGGAGTCCTCTGTAGCCACTGTTTCGATCTTCTTGTCATGGAGCCATAGGGATGCCCTGGAAAGTTGAGAAGATATGAGGGGATACCCCCAGGAAAGTAGTAGGATAACCATGCTCACAGCATAAGTTTCCTGGACATCAGTGTGTCCATGTCCACTGCCTGGCAAAGCTTTACTGTGCTTACCCAAACTGCCTGTACAACACATACATTGTAAAGCCAGTTCTTTCCAGAAATGCTTGGTTGATAGAGCATATGCTTGACAGTTAAACCTTGTGCGATGAGATACATCCTGAGCACATCTTGTTGGCCGTGCTGCTCAGACTCTCCACAGGACATATGCGGTAGGATGGATGATTTTACGCTATGCTCAATTTGCAGGACATGAAGTTATCAGCAGATACACAAAGGACATATTTGAGACTCTCAAAGGCATTTCTTGTACAGAAACCATTTGTTGTTCCTCATCATTGCTTACCACAACTGCACACACTGCTCAGGTTATTCATGTACCAGGGACTTACACACTAACACAGTGACATTTTCTCTTTTATTCTTCTTCTGATAACTCCTAACTTTCTCCTTGCCTTTTGGTTGTCAATAGTATTGTGCTGGATTGCCAAAGGACTCCCAAATTTTAAGATCTCTTTCCTGAGATGAGAACATCTCCTCCTGTAGATATTCTTAAATCTATTTTCCTCCAAATTTTTACCCTTCGTTTCATCTATTATTTTATTGGCAAATCATTCATAAGAGTTTTCTATGACACTTTATACATAGATTTAATCCTGAATAATTCCCATCGCCTGTAAACTTTGCTATCTCACTACTTAACTTTTTCCATATAATTTATAAATATATTGGAGAGCAGAATCCCAAGAGAGATAACCAGATGATCTGCCAGTAATCATCCTTCTCTGTGAAAATTGACCACTCACTGTTCCCTTTTGTTTCCCTTCTTTTCATCAGCTGCTAATCCTGAGGAATACCTTCCCTTTAGCCCATGACTAATCTTCAAGTTTTTGTTTCTCTGAAAGTCTTTGGCAACAGATTTTGTTGAGAGTCTGCAAAGATCCAGTCACACTGTGTCAGCTTGCTGTGTTATCCATACACACACTGATGTGATCTAACAACTATAAAAGATTTTGGGGCATGACTGCTGTACAGAAGTTAATCTTGACCCTTCTTCTACTGCTGTTTTGTTATCATCTCTGCTTGTTTACTTGATGCAGAAATACATTTCCAAGCCTGCAGTAACTAGGATCATTAGCACTTTAGTGAAGATCAATGGCACATTAATCACATTTTGTTTCTCTGCCTCTGTGGCTGCTTTAAACCAAAGCACCATTACTGTTTGATTTCACGTATGAGTTCTCAGGCAACTTCAGTTGTTGAATTGAATACTACCTCATTTTAGCAATTTCCTCTTGTCCCCATCTGCTAAAATGTCCTAACATTTTGTCTGTTGTACTGATACCCCAATTGGTCAAAATTCCCTGCGTCACTGCCTCTCCAGACTGGCACTGAAAGATTTCTGATGTGTTTTTAGAGAGTAGAAATCCAGACAGGGTTTTTTGTCGGTTTCGTATTTTTGTCTTGTTTTTGGTTTTTTGTTTGTTTATTTTTCCTATGGATTTCTTTGAGTTCTCTTTTTACATTATCTTTACCCTTTTCCTCTCCCTCCCTCAACTGAACTTTCAGATTTGGTACAGAAACCACTTTCCCTTGGCCTGGTAAAACTTTGAGAATTTAGGGGTTACTGTATTTTTGGGAATTAATCTAGTGTTTTGGGAGAAGGTCAGTTATTACTGATCACAGGCACAGACTTAAGTAGGCCAAGTTTCTTAATAAAAATATCCTTCATTATGACTGTGTTAATCTCTTTCTTCAGGTATATTTTATTCCACCCTCAGTATTGTCACATTTTCACAATAGAAAATTTCCAGGCAAGAAAACATGTACAAAAAAGGCCATTCTGTGCTCAACACAGTAAATACAAATGTATTATGCAGTGACCTTCAAAACAGCAAGGCCTGATCCTCCTCTCAGTGAAGCCAAGGGAGCTTGCTGCTGGCTCTCCACCTTACAATAGGACCCTGTTAGAGCTGAGTACTGAAGCATTCTCATCAATAAACAAGATGTGACTCTTTTGTTACTGCGTTTGATTCGAAGACTTTTTCAACAATAATGAAGTATGTCTAATGCTTATATCCTCTCTAAAAATAATCTCTTCCAGACATTTCTCCCCCTCTTTCTCTCTCCATGTTATATATGTATGTATGCATGGATGTATGACTGTACTGAAACCAGAGATAAGTTTCTGCCCTTTTTAAATAATTTTCATTCCTAACACAAGAGCAGAACTTATGCCCCAATTTGAAAAAATGCCTAAACCTAAAAATGAATTAAATACACATAAAGTTCTGTTCCTGGTCAGACCAAAACCCTAAGGGTTGCATTCTGTATTCAATTACACAAGTGTTACTCCTGTTGGAGTCAGGACTGGAGGGCAGAATTCAGCCTGAAATTGTAAACAAGAAAAATCTGAACTGAGCCTGTTCTTTCCTTAATATGCACTAGTATGTGCCAAGATATTGCTGAATATAAGGTCTCTTATTTGAGAAAAAGGGCAAGAATTAAAAAAAAATCAGTAAGCAACTGGGAAAAGATTTTTCCAGGATAGAATATGCTGCATAGATGATTTGGCTCAAAAGGTTTTGTTACAGTGAGGAAACCTGTTTTTAGACTCCTAAGCTGAGCTTGTTTTGACTTGCTCCTTTCCACTGCGTCTTTCTCAGCCATGCATCTCTGGAGCTGCACCTCCTGTGCTGGTCTGCAGTTTCCTTACATTTTTCTGACACCAGATTCAGACCCACTTCTTCCTTGACACCTACAAGCAGTGGGACAGCAAATGACAGTGATTTTCTTGCACTTGTTTCAAGGTTTGAAGCTTGCTGTGCTTTCCTCTTGAAAGTTGTGATTTTTTAAAAAGAGTGTTTTTCTTTCTCAGATGACATCCTCTCTATGCTCTAACCCAAGCCTGTAATCTCAGTTATAACCTCAGGGACTGCTTTTCTTTTTGGTAATGCTCTTGTCACATTTTTACGTACAGCAGAAATTTGAGCAGAGGGTACACACGAAATGCACGTGTGCCAGGAAGGTTTACATATTCACAGTGCACCAAGTAGTGAATCTGCTCTCTTCATGACTGCATCTTGGGAAACTTCTGTGGGAAGCTTACATAGACACATGAGCCAGGCAAGTCTGTATGAGGCATCAACTGCTTGGTTTTAGAAAGAGGGTCTGAAACTGGAAGCAGAAGAGTGTTTTGTTTCAAATAGTTCTATGTGTAGCTAAGGTACAATTTAAAATAAAGCAGAAATTATTTGAGAAATTGAGCCTAAGACAAGGCTGACATTCATTTAGTTGCCACAGAGGATGCTGTACAGACAGTTCCCATTTTAGTGCATGAGTGGTGCTCCTGTCTTGTAGAATGGAGCCATTGTCGTCAATGGTCATTCCTTGTGGCCAGACAAAGGGCAGCATGGGGGTGTAAGACGCCAAAAGGCAGTGCTGTGAAGAATGGGGGCTTCCTGGAGAAGGCTGTGCACAGCACCTACTCCATGCTGCTGCTGAAGATGCAGTGAGTGTTTCAGTGGAAATTTCATGTGAGTTGTGGGGTAATGTGTTTTCCCATCTTTTGTCATCTCACATGTGAAGGAACATAGATAATATATAATTTTCAAAAAACAATGTTATCTGAAGCTTAACAGGGGTGTTAACAATGTTCAAGTGTGCTCATGAAAATTATTACTTCAGTTTGTCTGCATACACATTTGCAGCTGCAGTACAACTTAATGTTGCTGTTCTTAAAAGCCAGCTCTGGTAGAACTGAGATATCTGATGGTCGTCTCTATCTCCCATGAGAGAAGCTTGGGAGACTTTACAACATGATATATTGCCTAGTTTACTTGGGATTAGGATCCCTCACAGAAAACACCATTGTCTCTCCCAGTGAAACTGTGACCTACTGGCCCAAATACCTCATCTGATCTCAGCTGCTATGATATCTTTGAAATAAATAGGACCTGTGCTAGCCATGCAGTGATCCTAATCTTTGAAATCTTTATACACCCGCCTTCATTCTGGCATTAGAGAGGGTCTGGTAATCATGCAAAAAATGTTAGCTATCTCTAAAATGTGACAAAATTATAGTAAATGTAGAAATTGATGAAATGAGGAGCAAAAGATTATGGGCATTGTTAGGCAGTGCACAGGTTCAGGGAATATGAACTTTTCTTTTTCAAAAGTCCTAAAACTACCCCTAAAAGTTTAACTGGTAGGAGGCATGAGTAGGCTCTAGTTCTGAGATTTTCTTCCTGGAAATAACTGGAAGAAAAAAATGTTTCAAACAAGAGTTAACTATTAAAATACAAGTGAAGGGTTAATGGGTTAATTTTTCATCTCTTAGGGAAGCAGTAAAGGCTAACTTTTTCCATTCTGCATTACATGTGGCATTATACATGGCAGCTGCAACCTATTTCTAATCCTTAATTCTGATAGTTTATTGCTGTTGTGGGAGATGAAGGATTTGGTCCTTGGTCTAGAGTTCCAGGTGTCTGAGAAATTTGAAAGACGTGTGCAAAAACGAAAAATGATGCAAAGAATACGACATTTCTGGAAATATCGTTAGATTTTGGTCATCAGGGAAGAGGAATGGATGGTTCAGGTCATCTGCTGAACTGGCATTTCAGTGCTTGAGCAGGCAGAGAATTGAGCAGACAGACTTGTCAGAGTCATGGGTTAAGTTATTGCTTTGAAGTGTGGCACCATCATATAACTTACAAGTCTATATAGATGCTTAGTTCTCTCCAGTCTACCTAAGCCTTCAGTTTTCATTCTCGGTTATTCTGGTCCTGTTTCTGACCCTGGAGGCAACAGACAGTTTTTTCTTGTTTCAAACTTTGTGCAGTTATTTAGGGAAGTGCAGTAGATCTACTGTGGAAGCTCATCTGGGGGTACAGTCTTCCAGCTCCTGAACAAATCTGGTCACTTACTGATGCAAGTCTGCTCAGATGTAATGGCTAGAGTCCTAGCTGCACAAAAGAGACAAGTGCGTACACAGAATAAAATTTCTTACTGTGTCTACTTAATAGAACTATCTTTTCCAGAAATCTTTTGCATTTTCTCTTTTCTTTTCAAACTCACATTTATGCGGATTTTAAGGCAAAAAGAAGTACTTAATTATCTATTCTAATCTCCTCCTTTTCCTCATAAAATAAGCGAGAGAACTTCCCTGAATTAATTTCTGCTCTACTCTTACAGCTGTGGTTGAACTGAATATATCTTTTAGAGAAATACTCGATCTTAACATTTTCTGGTGATGAAAAGTCCATTGCAATCCACAGTGCTAGTTCACAATGCCTAATTACTCCCATTGTTAAAAATACAAGTCTTGTGTCTAAGTCTTAATTGTTCTCACTTCAGTTTCCAGGTGCTGGATCTTATCATACCATTCTGCTAGACTGAAGAACTGTGCATTTTTCAAAGTACTCTTCCCCATGTAGATAACTACAGATTTGAGAAAATCTGCTCTTTTGACCTTCTCTCTGATAACTTCAAAGTCCTACCTCTGCTACCTTGGTAGCAATGCCCAGGTTCAGATTTGAGCAAGTAGCTCAAGCCAAGTTAGTGGTTCTGTACTATAGTCCCTTCTTTGTCTCTGACTCATCACTTAACTCTATACTTCATTGTGGCAGAGGCAAATGCAAGTTGGCCAGTTCTCCAGCTGGGCTTTCTCACACCAGGGATGTTTGTGCAGGGACAGACCTTGAGTAAAGATGTGCTTCTGAAGGCAAAGGGGAAGTATCTATGCTGTTTGTTCCTGAACATGAGCATCAAATACAGCAATTTCCAGGCTCTAATTATGGAGATTTACTAGCCAGGGTGCCATTTTACAACTTATTTTTCTGCATCTATGTCTTGGGCTTACTCTTTTGCTGGCTTTGCTGCAGGAATATAAAGGGGAGACAAATCGCAATAATACAGTCAATATTGGTGAAGCTCAAGAACATCAGATCTTCTAAGCTACCCTTTGTTAGACTAAGTAGTAGATTTATCCCAAACTAGACACAGAGACTGAGTCAATAAAAATATGGCATGGATGATCAAGACTGTGGACTCAAGTGTGAACTGCTCAAGTTAATAATGTAACTCTACCAGCAGTGTATTTAATCTTTGCATTCGTGTTTTGCAGCTTTCCATTTTTATTTCTACCTCTTTTCTGAACCCTCTCTGATTTTTTAAAAAGCTTCCTTAAAATGTGGACAGCAGTGTTGGATACAAACAGCAGATGCTCCAGTATCAAGGCAATATAACCTTAAAATATTTTCCTTTTCAGTTCACTAAATCATAACTCTACTCATAGCAGCCACAGTGGCTACTCAGAAATAACACATATTCTGCTGTTTGTCATGAATATTTTTTCTTTTTTTGGAAATAGTAACTGAAAATCTTACTACCCAGAAATCCCTTCTTCTAAATATGATGTATTTTTTTTATGGATGCACAGCCTTTCATTGTTGACATTGAAGAACCTATTTGACTGTGCTAGCTCTCTGTACAGTGCAGATCCTTTTATATGAGTAATCTCTTTTTATCCATCACTTCTCAGTCTTTCTTTTATATGAAAACTTTATCAGAAGTGATGTGACTAGATGCTTTCTACAGGTTATTAATAAAAATATGAAAATGGGGAGAAAAAATCCATTGAGAACCTATTAGAAAGATACCTGTGCGGTGATAGTTTCCCACCTACAAGCAGACTTCAAGAGTCTTCAACTGGTGGTGAACTTACATAGAATGTAAACCAGTTATGTCATACAATTCTAGATGCGCAATTCAGATCTTCAAAAAAGCACATCAAATGCTTCAGGGATCTTATTAAATCAACAGTACTGCATTTACGAAGCAAATTTTTATTTTCATCAGATAGTTTTATAAGATCTTTTTGCCATTAACTGCAGTTGATCAGCATTCATTAAATTCTCTTGTTTAGTTCTTCAAAATGAGAGGAGTTTCACCCCATTACTGCTTGATATAAGCAGGACTATAGCTTGTAGTATTTTTGTGTACGATTTTTCATCATGGTAATGTCAAGCTCTATTAGCACTTATTGAAATCTAAGCTAGGAGTTATTGAAATCTTCTGCAATCAGGCTGAGAAGAAGCTTCTATATGGTCTGATTCCTTATTAAATACTTTTTAATAACCTGACATGGAGAGGACTTTGAGGTTTGTACGGCTTCTTCAAATACAGCAGAAGTAGTGAATCTTTTAAATACAATTGCTTCATTTGTTATTTTTTGCTGAGATTTTCTTAGTAGCCTGAAGGTTCACCTCTTAAGGTTGAAGTCCTACAGTTTTTGTGTAGAAAGCATGGGTAATATTCTGAGTCCTTATGCATTTAATTGTGCATCTCTGTGCTAAGCAAACCAAGCTATGGCCCTTGTTTCCTTTGAGTAATAGCATGATAGTAAGTTAATGAAAAGCAGGATGGAGAAGGGTGTGAGGGAATATTAATGCTGGCTATGTATTTGCATGTACAAAATATTTATGTAGTGCAAAACTATTTGCAGTAATGAGTATTACTGGAATGCATATGACTTACCATATGACACTGTAACATAAGCATATACATACAGATAAAATGTGTGTGTATGTATGAGGAAGACCAAGCAGGAGAGCAGTGGATGTAAGCTGAAATAGAAGGCAAAGCAAAGTGACGTCCATGGCCAGGAATGGGGAACAGGGCCACTCTTTACCTGTCAGACCATGTCTATGAGAAGTGCAGGTGGCTGGCATGGAAGAATAGGGTGCATGGTCTTTTGGATTCAAACAGCTGGAGCTTACAAAACTTCGTGGTCTTCCTTGAGAAAACAAACCATAAACATGTGAACTGTGTCCTTTTTTTTTCTAGGGTATTGGAAAGGTGGTAACTGTCACATGAGGGTCTCAGGACAGGCAGGGGAAAGGGAAGTGATGAGGAGGAATCTCTGACCATCTATCTTTATTTTTTGAATCTTTTGGTGTGAATGCTTGACCTGAGCAGGTGAGAAACATTGAGATAATGGCTCATGGGTGTCAGTGTTTTACTGTTTCCCACTCCTACTGCTAGCTCTTGCTGTGTGTTTTCATTCTGCTTTTTAGCAGTGGCCTCAGCCTGCTGCTGACTGGTTTGCCCAGTCCTGGATTTCTTCAGTCACCTATGGTGGTTTGACAAGAGATGCTGTAAGTCAGAAGCTGTACCAAGCTTGGCAAATCAAACTCCACCACTCCTGTTTGGCCCAGTTAAACTACCAGAGTTCAAGATGGAGCAAACAACTATGCTTGCAGTTTTTCTTTTTTCCTTATTTTTTTCATTATGTGTACTTTTCACATCTAGTCCCTTATTCAAATCTGACACGTTGTGAGAAGCCAATGTCATTAATATCTGATGCATCTCTGTGTGCAGCCGATGGGTTCGTAGAGCTGTGTTAGAGGGGTCTACTGTATATCTCTAGCTCTGACTTTTTGCCATAGGTCAGTATAATCCAACGTATTACAAATGTATCAGAAGCCAGTAAATTCCACAGTTACTTCCACAGTAAAACAAATAATTTCTGCTTGACTAGTGTGTCACTTCCTTGAAAGTATCTGGTTTTGATCTAAAGATACTAGGAGCTGGTATAGCTTGGAGGACAGCTATGGTTTTGTTTTATACGTAGATTCTTGCTCAGTTGAATTTGTCTACTTGCAGTTGTAGCTTCTTGTTCAGTCTGTCTACACTACATTGAAGAGCTCTTTAGTGTCTGTTTTTCTACCTATCATAAAATTTGTCACCTCAAAATATTGCATTCGGAACAAAATCCATCACTAGAAGTAGGAAATGATCAACATCTTTGTTGCCACTCTCACCAGAAAACAACAGATAAAATGAACATGGAGATTCAAATCATAAAATCTGCTGGGCAGATGGAGTTGCTCCTCATGGGATGATGTCCTGCTCTTGGAAAGCTTGAAGGAACATTGTCATGCTGAAAATTACTGGTACTGAAATGAAGTGCTTTACTTTCAAGAACAGGTTGCCCTGTAACTCTTAAATGCACAGAAGCACCATATATGTTTATATATATTGTGTAAAATAATTCAGCAGTCTCATATGGCTGGTATAATTTTAATTGCATGGTAAAACATGGGAATATTTCTAGAAGAAAAGATAGTTGGGAACACCTGCCTCCTTGTATTCACTGCACAAATTTGTTCATTTTCAACATGAACTGCTTATTGAGGAATCTTAGGTGACAAGCCCAAGAACTGACTTTACAATTTAGTGAAACTATAGAGTTAATTTAATTTATTTTTTTCCAGAATTATGCTAAGTTCTACAAAAATCATTAAAGAGTACCATCCCATACTTTTGAAAGAGAAACTAATTTCAAAGCCTTTCCCAAAGATAGTAAACTTATCTTTGTAGTTTGTCTTGTCTAAACCAGGTTGGATGCAGCACTTCAGAATATGCTGTAGAAGCTAATCCTGTATGTTCATGAGGAAGGGCAAAGAATATTGCTGATCTTCTGTTTTTATAGTTTTTCAGTATTACCATCAGGTCATGTAGGTCTTTGGAATGTCATGTTGTAAATCAAAAAAGAGGAAAAAATTAATTAACAAGAATATAATTTCTCAGATGGCTCTTTATAATGAAGCCCTGGCCAATGCCTGTAAATACATGAGACTGGAAACACCCAACAGCTTCCACAGTCCCAGAGACAGGGCTGGACGTCATTGCTGGTCACCTCGGTAACCAATGGGCCCTCTGTGCCAATAAGAAATAGCCACAATCCCCACTTTTCCAGGATTCCTGTGTCATTTAGATGCCATCACTGTACCCAGCCTCAGACTGACCTCAGATGGAGCTGGGAACCTGTCAGGACATATCACTGCACTGCTGGAGGACATGTTGGAGGATGAAGAGTTAATCTGATCAGGGACTTCAGGTGTTATGATTTATGTTTGTTCACAGCTTGGCCAGAGTGACTGGAATGTCCACCACCACAAACAAACAATAAAAACATTAGTGCATTAGTATGCACTAATACACGTGCAACTTCTTCTTCTACTATGTACGGTACAAATTGTTAAATGCACTGACTAGAATACATTAGAATGCATTTCTTTTAGCCTATAAAAGGCTAAAGATTTTTTTTTGTTGTTTTTTTTTTTTACCAGTGTTTTAAGAACTTTTCGCAATCAAATCTGCAGCTCCACATATTGCAGACCTGCATTTTCTCAGTCTGACCACTTTGCATGGAAAATAAACCCCAGAAACTCCTAAGTAACTTGGTTCTGGTTGAACAATAAGAGCTTGTTAAAAATGAAAATTATCCTGCTGAGAAATGCAGAGCAAAAAGCACATAAGGAATGCACAGCAGTTCACTGAGGGCTGGGCTGCATGTGGCAAGCAGCTCTAACACAGAAGGAGGAGCGGTCCTTCCCATGGGAGCAAGTCCTGACTCAGAAACCTTTCTGTGCCCAGAAGGAATTTATTCTGTGGTAGGAGTGCATGCAGTGTTGATTACATCTCCCTATCTTCTCTAGCCATTACACCCTGTCAGCTCCCCAGGGAGGGATGCCTTCTCTCCATCTTCTGCCTGATGGGGAGAAGGCATCCCTCAAGTTTTACACTTGTGCCCTCTATGTTTGGGCACATGTGTAAAACTTGACTCCACGTTAGGCAGGATCACAGCCGTTCTTGAGAAATATGTCTTTCAAATGCCAAAATAGACATTATAGATAGGTAAAAAGCCAATGGAGCACAGCAAACTGCAGAAAGGAAGAGCCCACATTGTCAGCAGAAATGAAGGATTGCATGTTTCTGTTCACCACTGGAATTACTTTTCTTTTTCTTCTTCTGAAAAAAAAAGCAACCCAACATTCTGTTGCTGGTATCTTTCAAGTCCAACTACATATAGCCTGAAAAGCAATACCAGAAAGTGTCAAACTGTGGGTAAAGCCCATCCTGAATCTTTGTTAGCGAAGACAGTCCTTCCTCATAGGAGAAGGAAAACTCCTATGTTCAAACTCGGGCTGATGGAGCTCGTCTAGCCTTGTAAGGTCTTCCATCTAAGAGAAGGACACTCTTGTAAAACCTTCGACCTGTGGATTTTGCTGTCACCGTCCTAGCTAGCCAGGCCGTGGCAATTAAACCTCAGGTGTAGAGGATGGGGCCAGTTCTGTGCACGCTGCGCCTCACCTAAAAAATCCACTGCGCAGGCTGGAAGGGCTCACTCTCACTGTCTGTAGCGACAGGCGAGGGATGAAACAGCAGGTGACAAGGTGCATGGTAAGCTGCAGATCCAGCCTTGCGTGTGGGCGGATCAGGGCATGGGTAGCTTGAGATCGCTCAGGAGATGACAGTCCTGGTCGGACACTTCCTGATTGCCTAAGCACCCTTTTTTCCAACCAGATTTGCATATCCCACATGCCCTCGGTCATTGTGCTTGTAGTAAGTGTGGTTAAAGCCCTTCCCAAATCTTCGCTCGCTAAGCCAAGCTATCAATCAATCAATCAATATGGGTGGGTTTCTACTACTTGCTGCTTGCATGGAAGTGCTCATTCTCCCTGTAGTACAGCTTCTTTGGCAGTAGAGGGCGCTTAGAATATGGACAAAGCATAAGAAATGCCTTCTGAAACTTCCCTCAGAAAGCTTTTGTTTAGCTGTGTGGAAGCTTCAATGCTGTCAAATGTTATCTAGTTTAAAATAAGGAGATTTTAAAGTGTTTGACTTTGCAGATCATTTAATATCGCTGTTTTAAACAAAATTAAAAAGTTAATTTTATTTTCTCTTTGACTCGGGTTTTAGCATTGCAAATAGTCTATTTAGGTTTTTTTTTTATTTTTCTAGTGTGCTATCAGCAAAGCAACAATATTTTATTATTTTGCTGACACTAGGAGTAAAGGAAATCATTTTTCCTTAGAAAACGGTGAAAATAATTTTAGTAATATTTTAGGTTATTCTGGGGTCAAGTGAACCCATTCCAAAATAGGGAAACTCAATTATACAACTGGTACAGAAGAAAGATACTGCAATGAAAAGCTAAGAAGTGGAAAAATGTGCCCCATTACTACATTTTGATTCTTCTAGGCCAAATATGAAGCTTTCATAAGTTCTTTAGGTTGCTAAGCTCACTTATTTCACTTGAAGCCCCTAGAAAGATTTGGACCTTCAGGAAACATGGGGGTGTCATCGATGTTTGGATGTGAATGTTAAAGCTTTTCTCATACTCAAATGGTGAATTTCAATTAATCCTATTAATAAATTTTACTGTTTAAATGAAATAGATTTACTTCATACCTGTACAAACTTCAGCAATAATCCTGTACACACGGCAGCAGTAATCCCGTACACTTAACCTCAAAAGAATTTTCCTTAAAAGTCAGTGCCATTTACTCATTTGAGGTCCTTATTTCAGGATCAGTCTTGCATGGCATATTTTCTGCCACTTATGGTAGTTGTAACAGTAATTGATGAGAAAATGATGTCATATCTCCTACTCTTATCTGAGAAAACATATGGAGCAGCTACTGTAAACCAGGACAAAATAAGCAGAAATCTTCTGTAACTATTTGAAGGTGTTGGATTAGGTCCATAAGTGGAATAAATTGATGTATCTCCAGTGACTGAAAAGAAACTGTGTATTTAGAGCAACTGAGGAACTGGCAAATTGTCTGTCAAAACATAGAAGTCAAACTGTGGGTGGGTTCTGGTTATATTAAATTACTGTCACTGTTCACAGAGCTTTGAGAACAGGACAAGGAGAGGACCTTCTTTTCTAAACCTTCTTTCATATATAGTAACACAACATTTAAGTGGCTCATTATTTTTATTTGCCCTAATTTGTGGTATCACTTGCAGTACGTCTACAACTTGTATAAAACCAAAAAGTTAATGTTTTTGCAAGCCAAAACTGGTGTAGATGCACTCATTTACATCAAACAATTACATCAACAGAGAACTTGATTTAGCAAGGCCAGACATACAACCATCAGCTAACTTTTCTCACTCAGCTTATTAAGTTCTTCTAATGAGGCATCTTTAGCAAGTTTCAGCAGAGATGGTGTCTCTGTTTACCAAAATCCCATCTTTCTCATCCTCTGGCTGAGTTACCAATAGGCTTCTACAGAGACAATGGTTAGCAAATCTTCAGTTCAGCCACAGCACAGCTGCAATTAACGTAGCCATCTATAAGATGATATTACCAATATCATTTACCTGGATGCAGGAGTTGTGAACTTCTACTAATTGAGCTATCAAGAAAACAGACTAAGAAGAAAGTTCTGTCAATCACCAGCAGGAGAAGGGTCTCTTCAGAAGATTAAAATTTTGGTTGCTCCCTATCTTATTTGAGTGAGCTGGTTAAGAAGTGGTGGAAAGTGTGCTACACCTGCTGTTGCAAAAGCTGCTGCTCTTACCTGTTTGTACACGGTGTTTGTAGTTCCTGCCCACAGTGCTCTTGTAGCTCATGTAATGGGGCCCTTCCTTCTCACACGTTTTTTCTACCAAAAAGGTAATACAGGCTTTCTTCTCTCTTCTGTTCGTCCTGTGAAGCAAAGGCACTGTACGAAGCAGAAGTAATTTCCATGCATACAGCAGAAACCAAGCACTTACTTTCATCTCTATTTCCAAAGGCTGAAAGAACATGTTAATTACCTAAGAACCTTCCATTTGAAAACTAGAACAACAGGAGGAAGGCACCACGGGTAAGGAAGAACCTGGCTTTTGTCAGCCAGCTAACAAACCAGCACAGTGGTTTGTAAAAGTTCCCTCAGATGCTTATTCCTGCTCCCTTTTTCTCAGAGTCTGAATGCTGCTTATCACATGGTTAAGATTCAACTCATAAAAACATGTCTCAGCAATTGGAATTTACCCTTTGACCTTCATATCACCCCCCCCCCCCCGTTTTATCCTCCTGCTGTGATGCACAAGCTTTGTCTTCACCAGACATCACTTACACTGGTGAAAACTGCTATTTGCACAAGTTCAAAAACTCAGCAGACACAGGGATGAAAGCATATATAGACATAAAAATATATATGTAATTGTTGTCTCCTTAAAACAACCAGAGAAACAACAACATTTTATGGGTTTTCCCATTCTATGCAATTTTTTTTGTTTTGCAATGATGCACCCAGTGAATACAGACCTAGAAGTGGTGAATTATTCAGTATTCTGAAATATTTCTTCCCTTTTAAAAAACTTTCTTGCATTGTGCATAGGCATTTGCATGCCTTTGTGGGCATAGGAATAGGCATCACCCTGCTCCTGGTCTCTAAACTTCTACATGGGGTCAGTGTGGAGGAACAGCACATCTGCTTATGCTGGTTATTTGATGACATATGGTAATAGCTGCAGTGTTAGAGCTGAACGTGCTACGCCACAGGAAGTTAAGCAAAATAGACCTGCTGGCATTTCTCCCCACCTTTACATTGAAAAAAAAAAAAGTGTTAAAAGTGTTTTTCTTTTTATACGGTGAAGAGCCATTATTAGCTATGAAAAAAAATAAAAAAGATACAGTTGAGTGTTTCAAGTGCTTGGTTTCTGTGCAACTGTATGTATGCGTATAAAAACTAACCAGACAGGCAGATCTGCACTGGTAAATAGGGCACTTCATACACATACGCATACACACATGTATTCAACAAGATTCAACCAGCTTTTAAGTAAAAATAATAACCTTAGACTAGAAGCTGAGCCCGGTGCTAATCTATCAGGCATGAAAGTATGGTCTGTGTTGCAATCTGAGGATAGCTCTACTGAACAATTATGAGATTATATCCTCTTCAGAGGGTATAATTATGCCTCCTCTATATATCTTATTTAGAATGCATAATGCCTCTCCCCTGAAAGTGAAAAAAAATACTACATAGACATGCAATGAATTTTTGCTTCCAGCACACAAAAGACCGTAGACATCCAGAAAGCTTTTTGTATGCAGGATTGTTGGGCTGCAAAGAACAAGGCTGGGCTCCTGATACATATTTGAAAATAACAAACCAAAAATAAAAAAACCTACAACCTTTGTGGCTTTTGGTGAGAGGAAGCTATGTCTTGTAAGAGTTTCTCCCAATTCATTTTCGCAGATGTCTTAGTAATGACTGTTTGACAGCTTAAATTAAACATGCCAGTCAGTAGCATTGGGATATTTCTTAGCCATAACAAAATAGAAGACATCTTTCTAAGCAAACTCTACTTTGTGTCTACTGCCATTAGCTACCAGTATAAATGGGTACAAGTGTTACAGACTCAGGGGCTATAGAAGAGGTGGTAATAAAAACGGTGTGTTTTACCCAGGTGACCGATAATTTTTTTTTTTCCTGTTTCATTGCACTGTTTAATCTTTCCAAGCTCAGATCAAATGATTGCTCATTTGGGATGATAAACCTTATTGCTACTGTCTGGTATGTGTAATGACCGCTTAATAATTTGCACTACCAAGGCAGTAGCTCTTTTTAGTTTGTTTTCAAAGGTGGTAAGGAGTATCATCGCTATACTCTTTTTCATAGAGCTGAGGTTGCTACAAACCTAAAGATAAATCTGCAAATCTATGTGACTATTCTTTATCATTGTCACTAGCTTAGTGGTGGTCTGCCATTTTTCTTGAAAGCTGGGCACCAACTGCTGGCCAGAAGTATTTTTCACTGAATTCTTTGTACTTTAAATAAACTACTGCTTCAAGAACTGCCGAGTGTTCCTCATTCATCTTCAGGACACAGAGCTTCATGTATATCTTTGCAAGCCTTGACTCTGTGAAATGTTTGTCTCATCTCTCTGCCATCTATAGCAGTCTTTGAACTCACTTCAGGTTTATTGATGGCCTTGACTAAATTAATGCAGATGTAATTTTTTTTTTTCTAAAGGTTTACACTATGACTAATCATATGCAAAACAAATCCTCATTTAGAGAAGCTCATGCTATATTCTCCTCCTCTTCTCCTAAAAGGTCTTTCTGAATTTATACAGTAAATGTTGCTGAAAGTGTTGGGAGGGGGAGATTGTTGTTTCCTTTGGCATTTCTCATCTTAAAGTGGTAGAAGAATATGCATCTGCTTTTCCCTGTGGAGGGAGAGATAATATGATAACCTTCTGATTATATACATAAGCGGGAACTGATCAGCTTCTCTTCTGATTCGTTTTTAAGGGCAAGTTCCAGTTGGATTGTGCTAATGCACATATTCATGAATCTCTCCAAACAGGATTCACTGCTCTCCGGGGAACTGTTGAAGTATGCATCATTGTTTCAATGAAGTATCTTCATTATAAAACATAGGGACTATAAAAGGTGAATACCATTTTCCTCGGCCTAATATAATCTCTGGTTTTACTTTCTCCCACTATAGTGATTTTTTTTAACAGAATCAGAGAGAATAAAATGAGACAATTTCAAATGAAATATTACATGAAGTTGGGTACATGAGCCTTGATGAAGAGAGTATTTTATTTTCCATTGTTTTATTGAAGTAGAGAAAAATTAATATCAGTGGAATAAAAAAGATCTTTAGGATCACATCACTGATTCAAAGCAGCTCAGTGGGGATTTTTGGTCTCTAGAGATGCATAGTTTCCTACTTTAGTGCATTAACACAAATGGGTATAATAGGCTACAATGCTGAGTAAAGTTAAGACATTTAAGGTTTGAGGCAAATGCTGGAATGTTTACTGAAATCAATCACAAAAAAGATTTTGCTCATTGCAAAGAACAGAGTGACATAAATGGCTCTATGGACTGTAAAAAATTATTAGTCAAGTTTCCTGTTTTTTCACTCTATAATTACCTTAAAGGTACCTACACTTTCATTTATTATAATATACACATTACAAAGAGCAGTTAGTATTGCATTTAAATATGGTGAGGGACAAAAGAATGTTGCAGTATTATTTGAAGAGGCTTCTTAAAGCACGGAGCATTATGGTGAAGAAACATAATCACTTTCCTGTGAACAAATATATGTATATATGTATCTGTATGTTTGTGTATAGTTTACACAAAAATATAGAAAAAGGGGGAGTTTTCAGAGTATAATGAATCTCTCACATAGAAAAGTTCTTATGTAGCTTGCAGCACTCTAGCCAATATATAAACAGGCATGATCCCTCCTCGAGGGGCTTGTGATCTGAGAAGGGTATAGACAACTCTGTTTAGATGGATATAATATAGTATGTAGGTTGAAGGTCCAATGCTAAAAGTATTAAAATAATATTGGACTGGTTTATTGTTTTGCTTTGTATTCTAGAAAAAATAACATGGTACTGAAGGTAAAATACTATCAAAGATATCTAGCTCTGCATGGCCTTGTGGCTCCAGATAGCTCTGTGTTACATTAGAAAATGCTTTATATTTTAGTTTGTTTTCAAAGTGTAAAATTCTTGCCTGTGTATGGGAGCAAAACATGGCCTATGGCACACTTAAATTCCACTCAAGCTGCATTTGGAAAGCTTAAGTGGGGCTTAAATAGTGAATAGGACTTTTCCTGGCACGTTGATCCATGACGGATTTCTCTTGTAGCAGTGGTGACACAAGTCGTGTGTTCTATAATGACACCAGATTTATGAAAGCCTGTCATGGTCAAAAGCAGTCACATGCACACGCAGAAATAAACTAAAAATCTGGTGCTACATTATCAGCCATGCTAGAAGAATTACACATATTTCACTGTTTGGTTCAACGTCACCAGGTCTCTGACAATAGATAGCTGACAGTCTTAGTATGGCTGGGAGTTTCCAACCACCCCTCTCCACCTCCTCCTCTTCCAAATTCTGTTTAATTGAGTATGTTGGCAACCAGACCTTGAAATGTGCTTTGCTGTCAATTACTTACTTTTAAAAGGCAAAACATCCGTATGAGTTTCTGCACCACTTTATTTCACGATTAGTGTCTTTGATGGCAAACTGGTGCCTGCAAAATATACCCGTGCTAGCATGACGTAATAATAACATCCTAGAAATCCTGCTTGGGAGACTACAGTAAATCATTCATTAGGGAATGTGTGAATATATTACATTAATGAATATACTATATCTGTACATATAACTACATATAATCATTTATGTATAGTTTTAATAAAATTATGTAAAATATATATAAATGAATATTCATATATTTTATATATTATTGGCATAGTATAGTACAGTATACTATAGAAACCACATATAAATAAATTAATATATATCATGTTAAATACAGTATAGTGCATTACAATATATAGTAATGTATAGGTTTATGTATCTAATATTAACACATAAAAATGAATACATTGTAAAATGTCTTAATCTTTTGTTTATCAATTTTAATTTTTCCAGAAACATTTCGACTTGATCATTTAAATTTTAGGTTGCTCTCTTTCTGCTAACAGAAGTCAGACGGCATTTCTTTCTGTTTCTGGCTGGATAAAAATAAATCACATGTAAAGAAACCTCTGTGGTTTTACATGTCACAGAAGAAAATGGCTTTGGAGAAAACATCATGCCTTAGAATATACCCACTTATGCCATACTTGGAGCATCATGTCAGTTTAAAATTTAATGATAAGGTCATATATAGCATATGACGCTGCTTTGGGAAAGATGTACTCAGAACTTTGTCTTCTGTAATTCTACTTGGGTTGGGTATTATTCTGTGATTTTTAGGAATTTATTTCCATACACTTCCTAGTAGTCTGTCCTATCCTATCCTTAATAACTGGAATAGGTACATAGGTGTCAGTGTTTAAGGTTTGTTTTCAAGTTGTCTCTGAGGTAAATAAAATTTCATGCATGACAGAAGAAGACACAAATCAGAATAAGCAAAATATATTTATAGCACTCGCCTGGCACTATTGTTATACAGAATTGATGTACAGTGAGGCAGCTGCATATCAGTGTTTCACTTTCATTGCCACAGGATACAGTTCTAGTACCTCAATATTTTGGGGAAAGAACTTAGCCTATTCAGATCACATGGAAAACTACCTCTAGAGAAAAAAAAAAAAGGGGAGTAGTTACAAAGGCAGCTGATTCATCTGTCCCAGAAAATGTCTGGTTATGCCTTTTGAAGGAACTGTAAAGGATGAAGCAAATGACTAAATTACTCAAAAGTGGTTAGGAAAATCCAAGGATAATTCAGTGAATACCATAAATGTCTGCTATTTGCCTCTATGCCTGTAACATAACTGCCCGATATTGGTTTTCTTATTTTCTTTTTTTTTTCTTTTTGCTGTTGTGCTGTATTCCTTGTGTTTGGTAAAAAATAACTTACAAATAAGTAAAGGCTTTCATTACTAAAGGAATGACAGAACAATATAATTATCATGTCAGGCGACACAGCGTTTTGTAGTAACCCAGTAAATAATTTATGTCATCATTGTACATTTTTTAATAAAAACTACTATTTTTAAATGCACATTAGTGTCATGAAGACATCATAGTAGCTTGCAAGATACATTTTACGTACTGATATGATGGGCACTACAGAAGGATTCACATATCTTCAGAAATAGGTAGGACCCAAACACTGTCAGTTGGGTTTACTGGGTGAAATCCCAGTTCCACTGAATGCAGTCCTCCCTTTGACTTCAGTAATGCGTGACTTTCACCCACTGTTTTTATGTTGGGTCATGGGACATCGCTAACATAAGGCATCAAAAAATGACTTCTGGTCAATCAGGGTTTTAGTACAGATCTGATGGTCTGAGAGATAAAGTAAATCAGTGTGGATCAAACCTGTTCTGAAGGGATCTTAAAGGTCAAGTTGATGGTTAAGTCATCATGATTGCTTAACTCTTCAACTCTGTGTAGAGACTTGCTGATTATAGTGCTGGGTTTGGAGAGATGAGTAAGACTGGACAGAGCCCACCAGATTAATCCACAGAAGTGACTCCCTTGTGCTCAGATATTAACTTTTCCTCATGCAGAATCTGAACTGTATGGAAAGGTCCTTGTATTTCAGTCTTAAACCCAGCCTTTCATCTGTTAGAAAGCTTTATTGGAATAATTACAGATAGAATCGGCCATGGTGATATACTAAATGTATTGACAACACCAAGTAAGAAAATCTCCCCTTGCAATTCATCCGCCTCATTACCATGAGATTCCAGTAACATTCCACATTATAAAACTAAAATCAGATCTTGTTCAAAAGCTGCCTTTAGCAGCTTTTAATAAAAATTAAAATAAAATGTAAAAATCTTTGTTTCTTTGTTCCAACTAACTTCTTCATATTCTGAAGACCAAAGGATGCAGACTCCAACCCGTGTCTGCAGTCTCATGCAAGCTGGGCAGAAACTCTTCAATGCTAGAGGAGAGCAAAAATGTGAGAGAGGGCTGTACAGAGATAGGGAAGGAATGTGTTGTATTGCTTGTTCTCTGTAAACATGAGAGCATTTGGAGTACAGAATTTTCATCCGTCTTAATAACAAAAAGTACATCCTAGGCCACAAACTGCTGTTTTTCTTCTTTTACGAGGACACGTGAATAAAGAAAAGAGGAAATTACACCTATGGTTGAACAGCTTTCACAAGAGCAACATCTTTTTTCATGCAGTAGTCCTGATACATTCATATGTTAAAGACACTGAGTGGAGTATTATTTTGAGTTATCCATCTTCACCTACCAGAACAGACAGACACTACCATAATTTAAAAAAGAATAAAAAAATAAAAAACTGAAAAGGAAGAGAGAGGGGAGAGAAGAGACATTTAGGAAAAACAACCAACCAACCAACCAGCTAATCAAAAATACATGCTAAAATACCCACAAAACCCAAACCAAAGAAACCAGTTTAAATAAGAGTTTATTTTTTCCATATACATATATATATATATCTTCTCTATCTCTCCCATCTCTCTAGAAGGCCAAACTAAGTAATATCTGTAGGGCTTTTTCAGAAGTCATTCTTCATGCAAAAAAGTGACACATATTGGTTATTTATCAAACTCCTTACTTTTTGTCTTAATACAGGCAGGATATTATACAGTATACACAAACATGTATATAAAACCAGTTTGAGATAGATGCAGGCAAAGCTACATTACGTATTCTTGCAAAGAAAGAGAAAAAGAAACATGCTAGTATAGCAATGTAGTCAAGCATAATTAATAAGTAATATGTGCACAGATAAATAAAATGCTCTGAAATTTTCATAGTACAAGAGGATGAAGTAACTATCTTCTGCTCCAGCAGAAAACATCAAGCAGGTCCCTCCCAGTTGAAGCTCAGTATTGTACCTTGCCATATGCACATCATCTATTTGTGCTGTTAGGTCAAATAATAATGCCTGAGGTCTTAATGGCTCTCTTTTTTCTCTGGGAGCAGGTCTTTCTTCTTACCTTGTCCTATTAAGAGATACATTGATGACAAATAAGTCACAGATATCAAAAATAAATACAGTTTGCTGGTTGAAAGCTCCATCTTGTTTATTTGGCACCAGGTCCAGTTGATGATTATGACACAAGCTTCAGTAACATCAACATCATGCCTTCTCTAAACTCCCTGAAAAAAAAAGCAGTATCTATGTGTTATAGGTAGAGCCACATAAGGCATCTTATTTTAACATGTGAATAAATCTATTTCAATAACACATCAGGCTGCGATAACCACAGAGTCAAAAAAAGCATTGAATAAGGAGTTCATTGGATACTGTTTGCAGGCATCAACTTACACAGACGGCATTCTGAAGCTATGCATTGGCTTTTGGGTTTTCAGAACCATCATTCAATCTGCAGAAAAGGCTGAGAATTGGTCAAGATAACACTGTCTCAGAGTGTCCTTTCAATTGCAGTGACCCACCTGGACTGTGGAAGTCCAGAACATTGAGAGAATAATAGGGGGTAAATAATAAACTACGTTTTGAAATCACAGGCAAGATTATTTTCAGGTTTTATTTTCATTACAGAAAATTTACATATGAAAAAGAAAGACTCTTTCCTTTCCTTTTTCTGTTTACACCATCTTTTTCTTCATCCTGTATAAAGTAGATTTCATCAACTGCTAGGTCAGGTTCAAATACCTGCAAGTAAAGGGATGAGAGAAAAAGAGTCTTTGGCAGACCTTTTATCTTTTTTTGCTACTATATATTTTCTACGGAAAAAAAAAATATTAAAATTAATTAGAAAAAAAAAGAGGCAAAAGCAAGTTAATAGGCAACTCTTTATCCAGAGGAAGAGATATGGGTGAGACAACTCCCCCATCCTTATGCTTATAGGCCCCACGTAGCAGAGCATTCCCTGCAGCTTCAGCTGGAGAAGCTGCTTTCTGTTCTGCGTTGACAGTTCAAAGAGATGCAGCTCTCAGGTCTGTAAAGCACATTGAGGATGAAAATGGTCAGAAAAAAGTTTCCCATACACGTATAGGTCATTATTTTATTGACTCCTACAGCCACTTCAAAACATGCTGAATTCCTGTATATTTCTGTTCCCACTGTATTATTCTGAATACCCATAACTAAGAACTAAGCAGTGACATTATTAATGCAAAAGGAGGAAAGGAATTCTACACTGCTGACTGCACTTTTCAGAAACAGGCTGGATATGGATTTTATTATTTGACCAGACTGCAACTTATTACTTTGGTGGGCTTGGCAAGTGTTTCAAAATAGAGAGTCCAAGGTAAACTGTGTCGCTTGTCTGCACTTGCTCTTGCACTTTGTCTTTGCTTTCTCCTGAAATCCTTGTGAGAAGAAGGAATTCTGTCTGTGTTAGACAGAAGTTGCACAAAATAGCCCTCACCACGGGGAGTGTGGCACACTACAGAATAAGCACGGCCGGTGCAGAAATTTGGCTTTCGTAGAATCCCCTGTAGTCTGAATCGGAATGCAAAGATACTTCCCACAGGATAAAGCCAAAGAGGAGAGAAACGGCTGACAGAGGGATTGTATGCTTACTTCAGTGCAGTTCCCACTGCAAGTCCTTGTGTGCAGACTACTTTCTCATATGCACCCTTTGACAGAAGCTTGGCATCTCAACTGAAGGCTTCATAATTAAAAATCCCTGTGCTGAAATTTGAAAGCTTTTCAGACTTGGTTTCATTTTGTTAACAGGGTGGTTATTAACAGGGATATGAAGCTCTTTGTTACAGATGGGAGACTGGGAATGGTATAAAACTGTCTTTATCAAGTTTTCCAGGATAAATTATTTTAGACTGGGTGCGTGTCGTGAACACTTTTCTAGACTCCTGCTTTCTGTTCTGAGCCAAATTATCAGAAGCTGAAGATCACTACATTAGAGCTGAGAAATCAAACTAACCAGTGCTAGATGTGTTTTAGCCTTACCTTGGGCTCCTTTTTGGTCTGGTGAGTGGGTGGATGAAGGTTCAAACCAGCTCTTGCCTCATTCATGCTAGTTGTCCCATCTCTAATCATAATGCCACAAACTACTGCAGTAGCTCCCACAACCAAGCTATCAACGTGACCTTGTCATTTCAATTTTTCACACATATTCTTTGCTCCCCACCCCCCTTGTCTGTGTACCATATCGCACTAAAATCTCATCTCTCCAGCCTACTGCCATGGGCTACTAATCTGTAATACAGCTCACTCTGAGAAATGCCAAGCAGGATGGAAAAAAGGCAAAACTCACAGAAGAGAAACTTTAGTTGGCCATTGCCTCTGTCATGAAACTCTATCTTGCCTTCTCTTCACTTTGCACCATGCTGCAGTCCAGCCCAGAAGCAGCAGGGTTTGGCTTTGACCCTTACCTGAATGACCAATGGAGAACAACAGACCATTACATGGGTTCTAAACATGAGAGAACTAAATGTACTGCAGTTAAAAAACCCTCCTCCTTTTCTATCATGAAAAAAAAAAAAAAGAGCAATTTTCAGGTTTATTTTTCTAAAATCCCGTAATTCTCATTTTCCCTTCCTTGTTCCTAATCTGCTCCCATTTCCTGAAAATACCAAAGCCCCACAGATTGCCCCATATTCTTGTCTTCATTATGACAGAAATGCTCATGCAAACAGGGACAAGTATTTAATACAAATACTTCAGCAAATTATTTCTGACCCCTCCATTCTAAGGTAATAAAAAAATCACTAAGAATATGTGGGGTTAGTTGGAGCAATTAGTAAATTAATAGAACTAATTATTTGCTCACAAATATTTTTATATACAGAAATAAATAAGAAACAAAATTTATTTGAAAAATCATGTTTAATTACTTGCTCTGTTTCAGCTGTATGTACTCCAAGTCAGTGGTTAAAGCAATCTATCAGGCTTCCAGCTCTGCCTGATCCAGCTTCTCCAAACAAAATCTGCCAGAAAATTGATGACATGTGTAGTAAATATTTTTTTTAAAGCTCACACTGTGATCCATTTGGAGAACTAAGGGTCTGGCTTATGCCCAGAGCCTCCAGTTTCCTGACCAATCTCATTTCAATGGAAGCCAGTTATTTAAAGATGATAACTCTGCACATACAGCATGTTTTATACACAGAATAAACTTTCAGCGACTTTCTACATCGCAGAAAGGGACTTCTGTTTTACTTCTGTCCATTATTCTGAAAGGCCAGAAATCTTCATCTCCTGTGGGTGTAAGAAAATACAGCTTGCTGAAGCATCAGATCAGACGTGGGTTTTCATCTCTGTCCATTTTCTCTCACATGAAAGACTTCTGGAGCAAGCAAAGCATGCTTTTGTTGACCAGAAAAGATCAAAAAGGCAGTTTATTTTTGTCCTTCAGCCACTAGACTGATACTCTCAGTTCTGTTAACATTCTGCCCCCATTTGAACTGGACACTTTGGAAGTATCAATAATGCAAGTTGGAGGGCTGCACTATCACTCATCCTGTATTTGCCTCTTCTTCTACAAAATTAAATCAAGTTGAAATCAAAGGAGACACAATCTCAGTCATATAGGCAGAAAAACTCCTGTAGCTCTGCAGCAATTCTCAGTGAAATATTTGAAAATATTTATGTTGGCAGCAGTGACTGATCCACATTGAGAGAGCAGAGTTAACAAAATACTTCCACCCTGTGGAGACATAAACAAAGTGTTGGAAGCCACTCATCATGCCATCCACCTTCTCCCCGCTTCTTTGACAGGTGCATCTCCTGAAACAGAATGTTGTTTTACAGGAACATCAGGAAGTGCAAAAGTAACTAATAAAACAGTGACAATCCCACTGTGACCACAAGGACTAGGACCAGTAAACGGTGCACCCCTATTATTTATGAGTGAAGAGAATATATGTAGCTATCAGAGCCCTTTCTTAACATCGCAGATTGGGTCAAGAATAGATTCTGTAGGAAAGCTCAGACTATTTCTCTGTCTCAGACTATTGCCATGATGAATGTTCTTACAGGATTCAGATGATTCAGTGGATCAGGAACAGAAATGTCAGCTGTGACTGGTTGTGTCAAAAATTTTTCTCTACCTCAGCTCGCTGCTGTATGTTCAGAGTTCAACTATAGCACTCCTGGCAGCATTGTAATTGGCAGAAGAATCATCCTCAATGCATCTGTTGTTGAGTGTTTCCCTACTTAAAATATGTGTGAAGGAATATTCACAGGTGAGATGCACATACATATAACAGTATTCTGTTGAAAACACAGTAAGAAGCAGTAAGTATTTAGCCACAGCTGAGTTCTCTCTAATTTCATCCAAAACAGAATAACAGCATCTTCCCATGCTGAAATACATTTCATTATAGGATGTCTAAGCTGTTAAGCATCCATGTTACATAACAGATGCCACACTGACTTCTAGTAATTCCACTACCTTGATATCCCAAGCAGCTGTCTGTAATGAGGGAAGCCTTCTTCCACAGAAAACCTGGACTGGTTCACAAGGTTCTGTTGATTGGTGGGTCAGCATGGCTTTGGGGACCTGTTTCCCCTGTGTACACCATAACAGAGCTAAACCCGCAATCCCTGCTCCCCCAGGACAGGCTGCAATTGGGTCTTATTGTCAAATGCAAAGCACAGAAGGAGGAGGAAGAGTTCTCTTGTACCGCATTCCTCTCTGGCAATAGTTGAAATATCAGAAGCCTCCTTGGCCCTGTTGTGCAAGTGTAATTGCTGGTCACTGTGGAGAAAAAATACAAGGGATTTTCAAGTTATACTTGAGCAAAACTTTTGCCTGATTTCAATCAAAACCGTGAAATGGGAACTTTTAAAACCTGAAATTAAACTCAATTTCTAGCTGTTATACACCCTTTAAAGAATGAGGTTTTGTGCTTTTATCCTCAATCCCCTACCACCCTCAGTCTGCTTCTTACTTGCAATAAGAATGGATGTAAGAATGCTGAGACATTTAGTGATATTTTTATCCAGTGGTAAAACCTTGCCTCACTCTTTCATAGCTCTCCAATGATGCTCACATGCATCTCAGTATCTTCTCAGCATTTGCATTTGGTTTCAGATCTCCCTCTTAGGCTAGATCATGTGCAGTCTTTCTTTCCAAACATTTTTGTAATATTCAATGGCACTGCATGCCTCCATTTGTTTGCTTTCTTTCCTAAAGCAGTGAATGGTTCTCCGTAGTGAAGATGTTATAGACAAGCAAAGTAAAACAAGCCTCTTTCCTCCTTGCTTCTCTTCACTCTAACAAGTGAATAGATCAGATGTATGTTAAGTATTTGAAGGAATAATATAATTTAACCAATGTACACTGCTCAGTGACCTGAATCACCTGCTTTCATAGACAGTTGACATTATTTACATTCAGGCTTTTTTGCAGAGAGGCATTTTGAATGACCCTTCAGAATGAATATGCGCAATAGAAACCCTCTACACGCTGCATCTGCACCTACCACTTATGATATGCCTCCAGTTACCCTGCATTTTTCAACCAGGTGTCTACAGCTCCAAAGAAAAAAAAAGATGTCTTTTATTATTTTTATATTTTTTTGTCAGTGAGATCACTGACTTGAAGGCCATGCTCTGTACACAAACGGAACTTGATTCCTTTCACTGATGAAACACA
The DNA here is from genome assembly GCF_028554395.1 of Pezoporus wallicus. Lineage (NCBI taxonomy): Eukaryota > Metazoa > Chordata > Aves > Psittaciformes > Psittacidae > Pezoporus > Pezoporus wallicus. Next base: position 1,896,075 of record NW_026641428.1, read on the forward strand.
TATAGCGTACCCTAAACCTGACTGTCAGCTTCCGTACAGGGAGCCAGCCCTTGACAAGGGTGAAGCCAACACTGGGTAATTTCAAGACAGACAAGAGTAAGCCTCCTTTTTGTTGTGATATCTGATGTGGCTCAAGACATAAAACATTCAGAGACTTAGTTGGTATTTTTTCAGAGAAACATATTTAAAAATGAAGCTATAGTTCAGACAGCTGAGCTGACAACAGCTTACAAAAAATGAGCACAGTAAACAACTGCAGAAGTCTCCAGACACTGCAAGACAAGATGAGCAAATATTTTCTTCCTCTGAAATGCAACTTGTTTTACTAATTTTTATTTGACTGTATCCCATTGGTATCAGATAATACAGGGAAAAAACCATGGTTAGGCTATGGAGTGGTGTCAGTATGGATTTAAACTAGAAATATCATTTTAACATCATGATTTTCAAAATTATGATTTCAATGATCTTTTCATTGAGCCTTACAAATTTATGGTTTGTGTATTGTTAGATTATTTTGCCTTGCCATTATACAGTTGTGAATATTATCCTATGTCATTGGATATACTATGAAATGAAATATTTGTCATCTGAGTACCATTATTTCCCAGTTCATCCCTGCTACAAATCCGTTGTCTCGAAATGTTTGTCAGCCTCTCTATCACTTGCAGGAAGAAGTTGTCTTCTTCACCCTTGAGGAACCTCCTGGATTGCTTGTACTGGGCCATACCACCCCTCCAACTGACATCGGGGTGATTGAAATCCCCCATGAGGACAAGGCCTGCAAGTGTGAGGCTGCTCCTATCTGTCTAGAGAGCGCTTCGTCCACAGAGTCATCCTGATCGGGTGGCCTATAGCAGACCCCTGCAGTAATGTCCCCCATCACACTTCTCCCTTTGACCCTAACCCACAAGCTCTCTGTTGACTCATCACCTGTCCCCAGACAGAGTTCCATGCTATCCAACCTGTCACTAATGGCTACTCCCCCTCCCCGCCTGCCAGGCCTGTCTTTCCTAAAGAGCCTATAACATTCCATTCCAACACTCCAGTCATAGGAGTCATCCTAACATGTTTCTATGATGCCAATATCATATCCCTGTTGACGTACATGCATCTCTAATTCCTCTTGTTTATTCCCCCTACCATAGGCATTTGTACAGAGGCATCGGAGCCAAGCTCCAAATAAAACAGTTCGATGTGAGGAGCACTAGTCTTAACAACAAGAAGAAACAGTGCTGTCTAACTATGGACAAACTAGGGCTTTGGAGCTAATGATCTTAAACTTATTCAGGGTATAATAAAGGTTTACAACCAACTGTAGGCATCCAGATCACATGTGATCCATCATCTTCAGTCTCTTCTACCTTCCTCTTTACAATGTATTATGGGACCATAGCAGGTATTGCAGGATTTACTTTTTGGTAGTGAAAGCATTAAGTACAAGAGTTATTTAGCATTTTATGGGATATCACTTTGTTACATTCTGAGAAAGGAGAACCATCATAATTTCAGTTATCATAAGAAAAAAAAAAAAAGAAAAAAAACAAACCCAAAAAGCAACCAGGAAAATCAGACATTCCAAGCCTATAATTATGGTAGTTTGCTTATAATGTTTCTAGTCCAAACACAGGTAATATAGAAAAATTCAAATCTAACTGACCTGCCTGCAGAAACCTCATGCTAACTCCTGCCCCAGGGTGCAAATCTCCCGTGAAGGGGGAGCTTAGAATTGAGGGGTGGGCAGATAATGTTTACGGTCCTTAAATGTGCCTTGAACAAAGATTTTCAAAACTCAGCCTGATGTTGTCTGTCTTCTTTAGAGATATACCTCCCAAGAAACCTGGGCTTTTAGTTTACAGATCTCAGAAGAATGTGAGAATATGATAGTCTGCATCTCTGTGGAGACCAAGTTATTGCTGGATGTGAGTTTTGTACAAGTAGAAATGGCTCAGTTTTAGCATGGGGAAAACCTGGGAAACTAGTCTGTGTGGTACACTGATTCTGCTGTCAAACACAAGAACACACACAGTTTCTGTATGTATTTTGTAATGACCTCCAGTATGATGCAGAAATGCAGGGGTGGCTGTTACAGGATACCCAGCAATGCAAGGCTGCTACATATCGGGTAAGATCCAAGCCCTTGCTGTGTAACCTCCAGAGCCTTAATGGTGTGCTTAATGGATATGTGGGCTGAAATTTATACTTTCAACATAAGAGCTGGCGTTGTAGTGTTTTTTCATTTTTTTAATTAAATAAAATAATATTCCAGAGTGATTCCAGAGACAGCAGATATAGCTGGTTTTGTTTTTACTAAACCTAGATGCTCTACTATGTTTTCTCTCACAACATCCCATTAAAGCTATAAGGCAGACTCTGAGTACCAGATAAATTAGCTTTGTTTCAGAAGTATGAGGGGGGAGAGTAACTATAGAAATTGCATATAGTTTACCTTGAACTTCAGTTTCCCATCTGGAAAATGAGGATAATGTTCTTTTACTGTATAAGTTTAATGTGCTGCATACATATAGCTTTCAGGACAGGCTTGAGTTGTACTGTCTTTTTTAATAGGCACATTTAAAAGTATATATTAACCTCTTTTACTTTACAGTTTCTGGATACATATAATAAACAGCTGGAAGCAATCTGAGAATGAAGCTGAAGAGAAAGATTAAAACAGCATTTTAAAATTAGTCTAGCTTATAAATGATCCTTAACTCTTCCTGCTTGGCATACACTGTGAAGAAAAGTGTATGTAAAATGTATTTCCTTCTCACTTTATCAAGTCTGTATTATTATGGATGAATTATTATCAGATAAAACAAACCAAATGAAAATACTGTTAAAAATATATGACCACAAATTAAAATTATTAAGAAATGAAAATAGCTCTCTAGGTCTTTTTGGAAAAACACAGGTTCAGGGTTTTCTTTAAGTTCACCATGTTTTATTCTTTAAGTTCACTATTTGTAGCTGCTTTAGGAAGTACACGTTTACTGCTAGAAAACAAACTGGAGCTGAGAAACATTTTCATTGACAACATTTGAACTGTCTCGCAACAGAGCTTTGTCAGGTGACAGACTGCATCTTAGTTCATTGGTTTCAGGTGTTTTAATTTCTTCAAATTCCACTTTTACAAGTGTTTTGTGTAATTTCACTCTAACGATAAGGCTTCATTTTAACTACTGGATATATCAATTTCATCTCAGTTTTTCTTCTTTTTATTTTAACAGTTTGAGGACTCATATCACAATTCGAATGTCTCTGTTCTCTCAGCCTGATTTAAAGCAAATTGCCCTATGTACTACAGTACTTTTGAATGTATTAAAAGTTTTTTAAATTGTTAATTATATGAAAAATTCTAACATTTTAAGTTTAAATGATGCAATTAGCCAGTTACAACTGGAACTACCAGGCCTTATTTAAAATAATGAGGTCTGACAGTTATGGAGCCTGAATTATTCATTGATAACTAGCTTTTCCTCTTTTGTAAGCCATGGCTAACATTAATAACAGAGGCGTAAGTGTGATAACAAAAGAGTTTGACATTGGGAATACAAATACAAAGGTGCTAAATTCTTTTTTAATTAAAATGACTATACTAGTAATATTTTCTAAAGGAAAATCATCAAGACTAATATTTTCTCATACATTTCAGCATTTGTTTCTGCAGGGAGTCACTGATTAAAGTAACAGTACTTGATTATTGCTCATCAAAGAGCATACTTTTAAAACAGTTTCTGTAAGTGCATTATTTTAAGGATATTATTTTAAAAATAAAATGCAGCCCTTTCTATTGTGATTCCTGCAGTTACCATACTTCTGAAAATACATAGTAAGGGCATGGAGCCCTCCCAGTGCTCAAAGGTGTTCTATTTCCTAGTGCTTTTCATCTTTCACTAGGCCATTTTCCTTCCTCCACAGTTGCTCCATCAGCCCCAAACATGGCTGCTCTGTGGCACATTTGAACACAAGTAAAATGTTATACTTTTAACATCAATACTAAGATCTGTAGCCAGTAGATAATATCTTTACAAAAGCTTGAATTCTTATGAGCTAATTTCTTGCTGTAAGCTCAGATGCTTTTCATTGGAATTGTTAAACCCAAACAGAATCTCTACATAAAACAATCTAACAATAATGAACGTCTGTCTCTTAATTACTCAAATGCCCGTATGCATCTGGATGTCTTTTATGAAAGAAAACACAATTTATACAATTGAAGTAGCTACTGGTATATGTCCTCATTCTCTCTCAAAGCAATTCAAACCAAAGCAAAAAAAAAAAAAAAAATTAATCTGGAAGTAGGACATGCTAAAATAGTGACTCATCTCCAAGTAGGAGTAACTGATCTTTGTCTAGAACTCTTGGTAACCATAACAGATAGCATTAAATTATCTGTGATATCAAAAATAGGGATCTTAAACACGCAGAAGCATAGACTCAGTTTGGGATGACCTGTTGAGTTACTGCAATTACACAACATATCAACAGTGCTGTTTGTTTAGAAGATAATTATGCAACTGACTTTCAGAGTGACATGTACAGTTGGTATTTTATGTGAAGACTAAAGAGGCTGAACCTCCAAAAGGATGCAATGCTTCCTGTACACCTAACTTTGGAGTTTCTGAGGATTGCAACCTAAATGCGTATTTTAATAAAGTATGCTTCTATTATATTGCATTGCTGTACAGTTCCCCAGTGCAGGGAGATCAGAGAGGCGAAGGTCAAAATAAATGCTATAGAGATATTGAAGTCTGTTCAGTGAGACTTTGAAAAGGAGGCTTTGAAAGATGACTATTTTTATTAGTGCAGATGCATACAATATAACCAGATATTATTCTTTTTTTTTCAAATGTCAGTTGCAGTATACATATCGTTCACAGAAGATTATGTCATTGGTCAAGAGGGAGGAGACTCCCCAAATGAATGATTAATAATCAATGTGTCTGGGTTCTTATTTTATTCCTCAGAAAGGACGAATGAATTACTGGTGTCTCTCCCAAAAATGGAAAAAAATCTCCCACAAATAGGTCACACCATCTACGTCTGTACACAGAGAGGGCCCCTCTGTAAGTGGATTTCTCTGGTTTGGGCATGAAGTCTCAGCCTCCCCTATTATATCATTGTTTCACCTTCCTACACTCTGATGCAATTAGGGAGAAAAAAATACATCTCAGAGTCCTATTAATTTTTCATACAATCATGAAAAGCTCAGAGAAAGGGTGGAGAAATACCTAGGAAAAAGGGGTTTGAAGGAGGTCCAAGATAATGTCTAGGCATGTAGTCACTCTACAGGTGACCCAAAGTCTTCCACCAAGTCTGGGCCAACAACAGACCTGTGTCCCAGGATGAAGGCAAATCAGACTGTGACCCCAGGGGAGTAAGAGGAACAGTGAGTGGCTTCTGAAGAAATCAGTATTCTCTGACGTTTGATGATTAAATATCTGCACATGTCTTTATGTATTTATGTATGTTATCACAGGGAATCATTCCTTTTGGAAAAATAACATTACTTTGCATTGATAAACATTAGGTGGAATCTGTAGAAATATTTGTCAGGACCATATGGTAGTTCGTTTGTTTTTGTTTTTTTTTTTCCCCAGAAGGGAAAAGTAATGTAGTAGAAAGAATGATTTTGCAATCATTCAATATCTGTTAGTAGCAAAGTAAGGAATTGCTTTAGCTTATTCCCATGTTATGTTCTAGGTGCCAGTTAGATATGCCTCCAGGCAAGATTAGCCCATGCAGTTCCCTTTTTGTCAAATTCCCTGTGCTTTTTCTTAAGGAAAGTTGCTAATTTTAACAGCTGTGTCACTCTCCCTCTTTCTTTTTAACTCTCCCTTGCTGTCTCTCCCTTCTTTATCCCTGCACTGCTGCTGCTGCTGCTGCTGCTTCCTAGCTGCAAACAGACAAAAAACCCCACCTGAAACACCGAAGTGTTAGAATTCAAAAGCACTGATTATTTTATGCTAATGAATGAGCCCTCTAGTAATACAATATTTCACTTGTTGTGCCCTCCTGGTGGTAGCACAAGATAAATCCAACAGTGTCTTTAATTAACTAAAGAAAGAAGAAACAAATCTCTGTGTGTTAATAATATTTATGAACAAACTAAAAATGAACAAACTTAAAGAAGGGGGAGGAAAAATGTGGTAAAATTTAGGTAAAAATGGAACTAAAAATTCTGGAAAGTGCATCTGCAAAGATGTGCAAGCAAGGCACATGCTTGTGTGAGACAGCGCACTAAAATTAAAGTCATCGCTGAGGAGTTGGAAAAAAAAATATTATTTATTTATAAAAAAGAACAAAGTCAAACTTCTCAGGAAAAAAATGTTAGATATTGTTGCCTACACAGAAATTAGGTCTTTTTTAAATCCATAAAATACACAGCATCATATGGTGCTTGAACCTTAATTCAAGTAGCTCAACAACATGAACAAGAAAATGCCAGGTCCATTTAACTGTGTCCTTTGTCAAATGCCAATAGAGATGGTGACTTTTTATAAATATCCTGAGTTAAAAATATAAAACACCGTCAGTAGATAAGGCTACATCATGGGTTGTACTAACATGAGGTCATTTCACCCATTTATGATTCCTATTCTTTGGCCACACATTTTGTCCTGTCCCTTAAAATAGCTCGTGGATCTGGAGATTTCTTAGAAAGAAGTTGATACAGACGTACATGAAAGGAGATCCCAGTAAAAGCATCAGAGCTCTTTATCGCTGTGCTAGCTCCAAGGGGACCTCAGCATTTAACTCTACAGGATGTAAAGGTGCACTCTCAATAGCCAAGTGTCTTTCCCACTGAAACATTCACATTTTCAAGTGCATCTGAGCAAAGACTCCATGTACAGCTTTAAGCCTCAGCCATGCACCCTCCACTGGAACACACTTCTCCAGCAACAAATAGCTGAGGCTGTTGTTACTGAAACCTTTACTTGTGCCTGTGAGACTTGTTCCTTCATCAAATTGCTTTAGTTTAATTGAGAAATCTATATTCACATAAGGGGCATTAGCATCTGGGATTAAAATGACAAGCTTTTCCACAGGTCTAGCTATTTGTATGATGAACTGAAGATTGAATTTTCTCACAGTTATGGAACTACATATAGAAGGATGACAACACATCATATTTGAAATTTGCCTTGACTACACATGCACACCCTGCACGTGAAGTGCTAAGCAGTTCTGACTCAGCATAGCCTGTCCACTTCCTGCTCTTGAAATTTTTTATGCCATCTTTAGATTGCTGGGTCTTCATATTACTGCAACATTGTCTGATTTAGGATTTACATCATTTATTGACAGCAGGAAAACACACTACCCTCATACCTCTATAATTCTCCAAATCCTAATGCTGACCATGATGTCATTACCCATTGTTCAATGTCTAACCTTGCTTTTTAAGTCAAATAGACATTTCAGGATGATCTGTAAAAAGATTTGTTAACGTTATGAAATCGATTCACTGCAACAAATTTAAAACAGTAGTGTAGTGACTCTTACTGACGTGCTTCACTACATCACACATGCTCTGTCGTTTATAAAACTGAGGAGGTTTTACAAGGTACATCATAAACTCTAAATTGAAAAGCAGTGAATTGTGCCTATGCAGAAAAAAGTGTTCATGAAAACACAGAAGGAATGATGAGAAATATTTTAACAGTCATCAGTCCAGCTTTAAGTTTTCTGACACACCTCGTTAGTGTGCTCATTGCCTTAAACTCTGATTACCAACCTCAACTGTGAGAGGCAGGGCGTTGTATGATGCATGCCTCTGCCTGAGGGGTAGGAGCAGGGATTTTCCCCCTTACAGGTCGCACACCCAGCCATGCAGTGGGTAAGCAGTACCTGCCTGGAGTGGCAGAAATGTGCAGAGATGTCTCCAGAAGACAAATGCCATGGGCAGCAGCTTGGCATCTCCCTCTGTTCCTGCTGCTAAGGGCTTGGCAGGGCTGTCCCAGAACCGCACTGTCTCCAAATCACCATCATCTCATTCTGCGTGGAGAACCCCTCTGGGATCTCCAGCTTGACAGCCAGGTGTTTGGAGGATGCTTTTCTTGGCCACCTTTATTTTTGAGAGCCACTGTTGTGACTTGCAGGCAGGTCCCCAGCCAGTTCCGTGCTGCGTGTTTGTCTCTCCTTCCTGCGCTGATCAAGAGGGACAAAGCTTCATAGAGAAGGGGGCGAATAAATGGGGGAAAATCTATAAAAATGAGCAGGCCAGACTCTATGCACATTGGTAGTGTACCAATCCCTACTCCTCCTGCCCTCCCCCCCCCCCCCCCCGAAGATATAATGGCCCAGAAAAATCAAATTCTTCTATTTTTACAATGTAAATAGTGGTTTGGTTGTATTAAAAAAAAAACCAAACAACTTCTGCCAAGTGTCATCATTTATCTACATGCATGACATGAATGAGACAGCACACTAGTTTTGCTCATATTACTGTTTATGTACCTGGAAACCAGGGACATGCGTATATATAGAGGTGATAAATGTAGAAACTCCTCTGCTTTAAATTCCTTTTTGAATTTTCCCCTGCTCATGCAAAATCATTTCTGTCAATATTTTAATTTCAGTCAGGAAAGAGGGAATCAAAGGAAAAGTGGCACATAAGAAAATTCCTGTCAGCAAACTGATGACAACATACCATAATTAAGAAATCATGTAAAGAATAAAGAAACTTGATATAAATTTTGTTGTATTCTTCTGACTTTAGTGCTAAAGAATCAAGGATGAGAAGACATATCAAAAGATAAATAATATGATATTCATCAGTGTATACTATTGTAAGATGCATTATATACATAAACAATCATTTCTGTAATCATAAGGATATTAATGCAGCAGCTAATAAATAAAATAAGCATCAAAGGACAAGAATATGACCTTAAAATCCTTACTCAGCTGCCCTATTAACTTTCTGAACACCACTGAAAGTGTGTGTCAGCTGCTTAAATTAAAGGGAGAGTAATTAAAATTACACAAATAATAGGTGACTGGGGTCAGTTTCCATCACCTTATCTCCTATATTTCAGAGTATTTTACATTTTTTCCATCAATATGCAATCTTAATTTTCCTTACACATCTCTTAGGTACTTTTGGTTTAAAAACAACTTACCATAAAAAGCGGAGTTGTTGACTGATGGTCAGAGCACAGGGACCGTACTCTTAAATCCCTTCCTATACTGTATCCCGTGGGTAGATTTCTCAGTATCTTCGAGTATCACTATACTTTGCCATCTTTCTTTTAAAACAAGCACTTTCATAGGAAAAAAAAAAAAGAAGGAATTAAAATAAGATCTATATTTCAGATCTATACCTAACATCCCCTTTTCCATGAAGATGGTTTACATACTGCAAATAAGACAAAAAAGTTATACACTTACACTCTTCACTGGGACATTTAAAGTCAGGGGTAGAATAGAGAGTGTCTCAATAATAATCCAGTCATTTGTATTTTTACTACAATAAGAGTAATATTAGGAATAATCATAATAATAAAAAACTTGAAAAAGACTGGGAATTGAACCAGACAAGACAAGAGAAACCCAAATGGCAGCAATATCTCCCCATAGCTCTTTCTTCAGAAAACATTGAGAGGCTTCTCTTAATGCCAGAACATTTTAAAGTCTTTGCTGGAAGTCATTGCACAGGTACAAATTATTTAATAATAACCATGCTGACAATTTATAAGCATTCTTGTAGTGTATGTAAAAAAGATTTTGAGGGCATAGCCTGAGCACAACATCTAATGCATATCTCCAGCAGCTCTTGAAATGCAAGGAATAAGTTAAGTTATTCTGTGCTATTAGTACTATGTAACAATAAGATAAAGGAGTAAATGTCTAATGTAGGTATCTGTCTCCTTGACGGAGACATTCTGCAGCCCACAGGAGCAGGAGATGGAGAGGGGAAGGGGCTTGCAGCTGTAAGCCCAATGCACAGATGAGTTTCACAGGTGCTCACACCAGTTCTGTGCCCTTTGTATTGCAGCGGCAGTACCTCCCAAAGCATGGCTCCAATCCCCTGCGATAACTGTGTGGGTTCACAGAAAACAAAAGGAGAGAATGGACAAACACTAGGATATGAAGCTATTATTATTTTTGATGGTGTAAATAACTATTTAAAGACTTTGCAGTCTCAAATATTGACTTGTTAGAGCTAAAATTGGATAGTTGCCTAATTTTACTCACCTCAATCCTCCTAAACCTGTTTCACAGCCCCCTCTGCATGATGGAAGTCCCTTAGTGTTTTATAAAATTCACTCTTCATTAAATAATCATAATTATTTTTCCAAATGATTTAGCAGAATTTAAAGTATTCAGTATTCTTCCCCCTGTAGTCCCACCTGGGCAGTCTCTAGGTCAACTTTTTTTTTTTTGAGGAGGTACCATTCTCTGGCTTAGATTTGTATGTGCTCATTAAGGCTCTGATTTCAGTGGGAACTCCAGAGATTTGTAGTGAAGTCCTGCTGTTACGGCTATTAGCGTTGTAGCTCTAGAGACCCATACAGGACATTTGCTGTATTAGGCCTGAGGGTAAGCCCAATTCTCTCATCTGGAAGAGGCATTTGGATCAATGGATGAATATGAATGATTTATAAAATGAGCCCTGAATAAGTAGAAAAAGATTTCTTTTGTAATACTGGCATAGGAGTCAGAAAAATGGGTGTGAACACAAGTAGAAGTAGGCAGAATGGGCTTTAGCAGTCTCTTATCTGCTCTCACAGACTACAGCTAATGTCCTGTCATTGAACCTGTCCTGAGGTACAAGCTCATCCAAAGTGGAAGTTTTGCCTCAGAAGTTACACAGCAGTAAATCAGGCCATACTAAAAAAACCCAAAGCAAATCCAACTTCACAAAAACAAACCAACCCCTCCCAAATGCATGTTGTCCCACTATATAACGACTTCATGTTTCATAGGTATGAAGTGGTCAAAAATATTTCTAGCTCTGGTAAAATACGAGGGAGCATTGTGTATATAACATACCAGTATTATTTACTGTGTTTCCAAGGCTTTGGGTTATGCAATAATCTACTGAGACTGAAGATCTCCAACAGACAGCAATGATGTATTTGCCACAAAATAAAATTAAATTAAACCAAACCTAACAGATTAAGCTATTCTGCATCTCTCTCCCTCTCTTTCTGACTGAAATTCTCCTTCACAAATAGCTCCATAGAAACCTTACTCTGCATGATACTGAATTCAGGTAGGATTCAGCTGTACTGCTTAAACAGCTGTTAGAAATGATGGGGAGTCACTGTCTTTTTGACAAAACTCAGAAATATACAATTCTGTATCATGACAGAAGAGCACAGCAGTGGCTACACACTCCTCGTGCCAGAGCACAGTAAACCTCCTTCCAAATCATGCCTTCTCCTCAGGAAAGAACTGAGAGGCTAAAATACACTCCCTCCCCATACCTCATACCTTACATGATGACAGCAATTCAGTATAGATTTGCTGCTGTGTAAGGTGGCTTCTTGCCAGTTGGGCCTTGGATGTGCATGCCTGGAGGTCAAGTAGGGCCATCAGCACCTACTTACCTTCTGCACAGCCATTCTGTGTGGGGAAAGCCAGCATCTCAATGGTAGGGCACTGATGGAAGATCTTTGGTTATTTTTCACTCTGTGTGTAAACTTTGGAGGCTTTCCTGATTAATTTCTTTCTTCAGGTGGTTAAGGAGATGTAGTCCATTTATTCTTCAGATATTGTATAGAGAGACTGAGCCAATCAAAAAATGAAATATCTAGCTAACTAGCTATCTATCTATCTCCTGACTTTTCCTTTATCTCTTTTGCGTGTATTTTTGTCATTTCTTGCTAAAACTGAAGACAGATGGGAAATGTAGTTTCTTACAAAGTCATTGCTGGTTAGAATGTCACTGAACTTGAAAAGACTTTATTGCAGTCCTCTTAGAAATTGTCTCTCTTCAATATTTTCCTAACCACCATCTTTTTGTGATGGCAGGAGGGAAATTCTCATTTTAAACAGTCTATTTTTATAGCAACTTATCAAACAGTGGCCTTTAGCTGTTGTTCTGTGACAGCCACTCTATTAAAATCCTGATGTAAACAAGTGGAGAAGGTGAACTAGAAGTGCAGATATTTGCACAGCATTACTGTCAGGTAAAATTTTAAAGATAGGTTTTATGAACCCATTATTTGCAGTCAAGGCTTTTGACTACAGCATCTGAAATCATGTAAGTAGACAAAGTGTTTTGTCACAACATACTGCTGGGAGTCAGTATGTAGCTTCTTTTTATGTAATTCAATTTGGTTCTGTTTGCATGAAAGTGGGATATCTAACTGGGCGGCAATAGTGGTGCTGTGCATGATCACAGTCTGGTGACTTTGCAGCGTAATTAACATTAAAACGTTTGTTTTCATTTAGCATTTAGTGCATGCATAATTGCGTGTACATACAGACCTACCAAAGAAGGTTCTTGAGGGCTTTTAAATACAAACAACAAACCCCAAAGGTTTCATAGCTCCCTTCTTAGGAGTGGGATATACACAAGTATTTGTGGCCACTTTAAAAGCATGAATCTCTGTGTTCTGTAAAGCTCTGCTTGACAGAGTATTTGAAAGAGATAGGAACTTTCTAAAGGCAGTTATTGCTGATCTTTCAGCTCTGAACCCCCTGCCCTGGGTGATTCTGAACAGGACTGCCCTGTGACAGGCTGGCTTGCTATGGCTCTCTGAGCAGTTGTATAAAGGCAGCGTCGTTAGAGCAAACCTTCCTCTACCCCAGAACGCCACCCTGAGTGTACTGAGATAGTGCATGAGGCATCTTTTGAAGAAGATAGCCTAAATGTTCACCAAATATTCTCTCACTTGCTTAAGAGTCTTTCTGGTCTCCACATTTCCAGCTCCTTTACTTCACCTGGAGCAACCACAGGCACAGAATGTAACTCAGGGAGTCAATAGCAAGTTCAGTAAACCTGATCCTGTTGGCTGGGGTTTTCCTGACGTACTGAGCAATACCTCAGAGTTAATGTGGTCTGGCATCATTTCATGAGGTTAGCATTTTGGCCAAGCCATACCTTAGAGTATTCGTCTTCATTTTGAATGGAAGCTGCACATCCCAAATATATTTTGAGAAATTTTGGAAAAGATGGAACTGTAGCAGTTCCAAACGCAATTTTCAGACATACTTCACTTAGCTACTACTGTCAATAGAAATGGTGCTGACAGGAGGAGGAGAAAGCATTTAGCTTTTCACACAGTATTAACATAACACTTTGATGTATCTTGTATACTATCGTATGTATCCTATAGTTTGAGGCCATCTAACCAAATAAAACACGTAGCAGACAGTAAGCTGTAGTACAAAAGCTGCAGATTATGGGGACCAGATCTTCTCTATTAGCATATTAGCAGAACAACAGTAGATAGATGGAGAAGTCTGAGGAGATATACAAAAAAGAAAGCATTTACCAGACAACAGAATGGTGAGTATAGAGAAAGATAAGCAGCAAAAAAAATGTCAGATAAAAGGACAATAACTTGGTACAGTAAGATGACAAGTCTTTTAGTAGATCCTTTCCATCCAGCTCTTCCTTTGAAAATTTAATTTTGATCTGGTAAGCATGAAAGCCAGATGAACTGTGTAAAATTCTCAGGCATCCTTTGCCTAGACATAATCCTATATCTCTGCACATAAATCAGATTATTAAATTGTTATAGCATAGGGTAGGGAATTGAGAAAGCTCAGAAGAGAAAGCAAGCCACAATCACTAGTATATGTTACTAAGATCTTTCCTGCATAACCATGTAATACTACTCTAGTTGCATCAGTTAAGAAAGTGATTAGGACAGTCTTCTACTGTGTATACAGTTTATTTGAAGATAATTCCCACCTCAGTGTAGCATCTCCCTGCAAAATTGTTTCTTTTATATCAGGACATCCTGGACTAATAATTTGATAAGTCTCCAGAAACCTCTTCTGTGCACCACCAAACAGCTGTTATTAGTAGTTCCACAATACAGGACTGCCTTTCAAAATTACTCCTGGTTGTACCATTTAATCTATACTGTTTTCTAAGCCAATTACTTGGAGTAGTGTGACCACTGGTAGTATACCAGCCTCAAGTCCTGTTCTGCCACAGCTGTAAAAGGAGTACTGAAATGGCATGATACCAGCTCTGTTTGGCTCTGATCCAGCAAACCACTTAAATACCTGTTCAACTTAAAGTATATGAGTAATCCCATAGAAGACAAGACGATAAATTCTTTGAACCAGTACCTGCTTAGATTCATTGACTGTGAAAACAGAAGGGAACATCTAAACAACTTGTCTGACCTCCTGTATACCACAGGATTTCTTTGAATTCAGTCTTGTTCATCCTTTCAGGAAAAAAACATCCAGCTCTAATGCTTAAATTTTCAGTGATGGAGAAACTACCACACGTCTACATAATTTTTTTCAATAATTAACAACCCTTACCAGGACAAATTTATACCTTTTTTAAATCAGAGTTTATGAGATCCTTTGGATTCACTGAAAATTGTGCTGTTTTCATTAATTAGACTGAAGAGGCATGTGTTATCACATTTCTTATTTGCATACATGCTTATAGAATCCAGTTAAATCAGCCTTTAATTTTTACTTTGATAAATTGGTAGGCAGTGCTTTTGGAGTTTCTCAATACACAGTAGATTATTTGGCCTTTAATATACTCCTGTCTCTTCTAAGACTCCTCTTTATTGTTCTACTTCTCTACAAGTCTGGCTTCTGGAATAAGAAACAGTATTTCAGAAGAGGTCATCTCACCACAGAGGCAATAGAGATTCCTACTTAAAATCCCTTTTTCCTCACTAGGGGTAAGATAGGACCTTTTGGCTTCATGATCACACTGAAATTTTACACAGAACCATTCTTCACATCCCAACCCTTTCAGTATAATTGTTTTCTAGGACAAATGCAGTCTCCTTTAAATGCCCATGCACAACCTTTTTCTTACTCGGTATATGATCTTACCTTCACCAAAATGCATAGTTTGATTCTTCCCAACTTCATTGTGCCCAAAGTGTCCTGCAACAGTTTTTCTTATTCCTTCATCTTTTATGCATGTCCTCTATTCACACTTAGTGTTTATCACAATTTGTTGTGACTCTTTTCTTCCACACCATGAATTAAGATACCAAATATAGTAAGACTAACAGCACACTAGAAATGTACATGCTCAGAGGATGATGAGCTTTGTGGTTTGGTTGATACGCTGGAGGGAAGGAATGCCATCCAGAGGGACCTCGACATGCTTGTGAGGTGGGCTGATGCCAACCTCATGAAGTTTAAGTGCAAGGTTCTACACCTGGGGCAGAGCAATCCCAGGCACAGCTACAGGTTGGGCAAAGGAGAGATTCAGAGCAGCCCTGCGGAGAAGGACTTGGGGGTGGTGGTTGATGAGAAAATGAACATGAGCTGGATTCAGGGTGCACTTGCAGCCCAGAAAGCCAACTGTATCCTGGGCTGCATCAAAAAGAGCATGACCAGCAGCTTGAAGGAGGTGATCCTGCCCCTTTACTCTGCTCTTGTGAGACCTCACCTGGAGTATTGTGTGCAGTTCTGGTGTGCTCAACATAAAAAGGACATGGAACTGTTGGAACAAGTCCAGAGGAGGGCCACAAGGATGATCAGGGACTGGAGACAGGCTGAGAAAGTTGGAGCTGTTCAGCCTGGAGAAGAGAAGGCTGCGTGGAGACCTCATAGCAGCCTTCCAGTATCTATCTGAAGGGGTGCCATAGGGATGCTGGGGAGGGACTCTTCATTAGGGACTGTAGTGACAGGACAAGGGATAACTGGTTAAAACTTAAACAGGGGCAGTTTAGATTGGACATAAGGAGGAAATTCTTTCCTGTGAGTGTGGTGAGGCACTGGAATGGGTTGCCCAGGGAGGTTGTGAACGCTCCATCCCTGGCAGTGTTCAAGACCAGGTTGGACAAAGCCTTGGGTGAGATGGTTTAGTGTGAGGTGTCCCTGCCCATGGCATGGGGGATGGAACGTGGTGATCTTAAGGTCCTTTCCAACCCTAACTATTCTATGATTCTATGATCCAAATATATTTTGAGACCAACATCACATTTAGCCCATTTAATATGTACCATATTGATTTTGTAATATTCAGGTTTTGTAATAAAATGCTGCGTGATATCAAATCAAAGCACTTCACATAAAACCTGTCATTTTTCCTGATACATGTATAACATCCTAAAGTTTTCATCAAAAGATATCAAGTTATTCTGATGAGATCTAGGTTTCATTAACCCTTGTTGATTGACTTAAATTATGTCACTTTCCTTGCATAATGTTACGATCACAATATCACTCTATTATTTGCTTGTAAGTTCTGTATAAAATCATTCACATAGAGTTCCAAATGATTATCATTATCTTTATTATTATTATTGTTATTATTGTTGTTGTCATTGTTGTTGTTGTTACTGTTATTATCCCATGGTCTGAAGGTCCACCTTGAGAAGTTTAAGGTATGTTTAAGTTTACCACAGGGAGAAGGAGGTAAGGAAAGGTTGAAAAGAAAAAAATCTGAGAGAAAAAAAAAAAAACAAACCTCTTTCTAAGGCAGAAAAGAAAGGATTAAAAAAGGCTGTTTTAATGAAGAAATAAAACAAAAGAGGGAAAAATCAGTTTGCAGAGATGCTTGGAAAGACTATATGTTGCAAAGCAGTGAGGGGTTGCTGGGGATGATAAAAGTATATTCAAGTTACTTCTAATGTTAAATTAAAGATTCCAGGTTGATGGATGAGTGACAGAAAGCAGCACATGAGAACAAAACACTAGCCTTACGTAAGCACTGCCTCTGTGTAACTAAATAGTAATGATACTTAATCATGGGTTTACACAGGAAGAGTAGAAGCCTCAGCACATAGAGAGTCTCATCTCATGAAATCTATCCATGTACACAAGTCATTTCATCTAGAATTTCAGCTTCCTTACTCAGAGACAAATAGGAATCAATGCCACAACTGACTGGTGGCACTGACAAACGCAGCAAAATACTGGAAGTTGGCATGGTGAGGACATATTCAGCTAAACCTGGTTTCTCTTTTCCCAGAGAACAGTATTTTAAAAAGAAGAGGGAAAATAGTCTTTGGAGAAGGACACTTTTAACAAGATCTTTTCTGTTTGCTCCATCCCCCTGTGAGGGTTCAGAGCACTGGAATTTCTGCAGGCCTCTGTTTGAAAATAAGAGGCTAATGAAAAGGTATGTGCATGGCTTGCTACCCTAAACTAGTCCTAGAATATCCTGGGATTTGCCAAAGCACTAAATGACGTTGACATAGAACACTTTAAGGGAAAAGTCATCTTTTATTCTTTGCTTTTCAGTATTTAGAAATGTAGCTTCAGTTTCCTTTGTGTTTTTTGTATAAAGGAAATTCATTTTGAATAGAGATGGGTCCATTTCTTTAGGTTTGATCTCAATGGATACTGAAGCTGGACTGCTGCGCCTTCCAACTCTTGCAATTTCTGGGGAAAGAGAGGGCAGCTGGGTTTAGATGAAGAGGACAGAGGAACAGTAAAAAAAAGAAATATTTAACATGGAGAATCTCAATTGCTGAGAAGAGCAGAGTTAAGGTAAGGCCTAACTATTTCTATGCTGAGCAGGTACAATCAGAACTTTTGCTAACATGCTACACCATCTAATTTATTTTCAAGTCAACCAAATTCCATGCTGCAGTGAAATTTCCTTTTGGCCATTTTAACCCATGAATCTATTGTGTGCTCCATGAAGGTCAACCCATTTAGATGTCCAGATGTAGGCAGGACATTGCAGACATGGCTGCTCTGTGGAGAACCGGGTAATCAGAGATCACAGGGAAAGTCTCCTTTTGCATATATCAACTCTGCCTTTGGGGTTTTTTTTTCAGTTGTAATAGTTTTTTAAATACATGGTAGCAGCACAAAAAGCCACTGCTGTTCAGGGAAGTTCTGCATGTGCTCAGACACCTTTTCTTTCTCTGCTTTGGATCTATTCCTTCCCCAGTGGTAAAGAATAGTGGGGAATCCTATGATGATAGAAGCAGTCGATACCTTTGTGAAGAAGAGAGAGCTGTCTTTAGCACATGTATGCCTTTGGTTCAATAAACAACCTAGGTCTGCACCTAATTTTCCACTGAAGGATCTAATGCCAGCAGAGAACATTTGCAGCATGGTACAATGTTAGTCTTTTTAGCTTGAGGTTTCCTTGACTATAGAGAGGCTTTTTCTTCCATCTAGAATGAAATGGGGGGATTCTATCATCCATGGTTTAAACTAAGTTATAAGGTTTTCTAATGTGAAGTTTTCTACCAGGCATGAATATTAGATAAAGAAAGAAAAAAAAATTTAACCCACATAATAAAAAAAAAGAAAAGAAAGGAGGAAAAATGAAAAGGAAAGTAAAGAAAGAAGGAAAGAATAACCAAAAGAAGTATTTGGGATCAGTTTCTTAGCATTAGAAGATCAGCAGAATCATTTTGGATACCACAGCTGTCAGGAATGGGGTACATTTTTTTTGGATACCCGAAGTCTAGTAGGTAACTTGCTGAGAAATTGAAACAAAAATTCTGATGTTGTTCCAAATGACCCTGAGAAATTAAGATATGCTCAATATTTCAGCACTTTTTTTAAATGGGCACCCTGTTTCTGGCTTTGTCTGTGCAGTCGTATAATTTTGGGAGAGAGTTATTCTTTTGTACCTAATGTTGAAATTCATCCTAAATGTCTTGCATCATTATTACCTATTGACTGTGGTGAGGAAAGAGACATTTTAAGAAAATGTGTTTCAGTGACAGAACAAAATAAACACTGGAACATATAACAGGTAACTCATTAAAAAAGAAGTCCATGCTTTTATCTGGCTCTTCAAACATATTTTAGGCACTTCAACAAGATTAGAAAAACACTTTTATACCAAAAGAGAAACTCTTTTAATCACTTCTCTTCTACGAAGATACCTGCTTGAAAAGAGGAGAATTAACCTCTCTGCTGCCACTACTCTTTTTTACTGCAAAAAAGCATTTGTAACATTTTTAATCCATTTGGTTCTGTCAGATTGAAACAGTTATGTTTTCAGAAGCATTAATCATACAGGAACAGGAAGATATTTTCAAGCACATATCTTGCTGGGAAATTATTAGTATACACTAGACTATCATTAGTCTACTGTAATGGTACAGCAAGAGCCCCAGTTTTCCCAAGAGCCAGAGAGAAGGCCAGTCTATCACATCCTTTATGGTCCAAGACTACTGTTGTTCTTGTAGTTTTGTTTACCCTATTGCATTACAGAGAAGGTAAAAAGAAAAACACCACTCAAAAACTTCTAGTCATAGCAATTTAGAGAGTAAATGAAAGCCTCAAGGAGAGAAGGGGTGAACAAATAAGAGCCACCATCAGCTGTGTGCATCCTGCTGAACTAGGTACAAAATACCTGCTGTGGTGTAAGATGACAAAATAATTAAATGATGTGGTCAAAACCAGAAGCAAAACAATATACATATATATATGTATAAAAACATACTGTAGCACTGAATGCAACTCCTAAGGTTGAATTGTCCCCAAGAGTGCTTCTGCAAATACATCTTACAGTATAACAAAAGAATGAGATCATGCAGCTCTTGGGTGATTTTGCTGGGACTTTCCTCAGGATCAGATGAAAGCCTGAATGTCAAGCAGGAGGAAAGTCCTTTCATAGAATGGATCTATCTGCTCCATTTCCCCAGCCTTAAACCTGGCCAAGGCCAACCTCTTGAAGATGGAAAGTTGAGCTGTTGTACTGCCTCTTCTCATTCCCCACTGGGAAAAAGAGGAGTGTTGATGAGGGAAGATGACTTTCTATTTCAGTAAAGAGCATTACATTACCACCTCTGCTGCACCCACCAGGTGGCTTTAAGGTAGTCTTAGAAGAAAAAGTACCTACGTCTCTTATTTATTAATTTTTTTTTAGGTCCTGTTTGTGGAAACTGCTATAGATAAAATAAATAATGACCTCAGGAATATATCACATCTTTTCTGAAAGGCAAAAGCTCTTTTAAATTTTTCTCATCCTTTTGAAACCACTCTTGATTTCTTGCTCACAAAATGCAGTGAAGTAAGACTACAATTTAGTCTGTTAAGCTCCATCAGTGCTGCCTTCATATCCCAGCAGGTATCTGCTCATTCTTGGGTTTCTCCAGACAGTAGGTAAACTTCTGGATACTTCTCTGACTTTTAACAAGCATGCTTTTGATGTTTGCCTATAAGAACCTTAAACTTGGGGTCCTCCTATTATTTTGTCCAACAAGGCAAGGCATTGCAGTAAAGGGAGATGTTATTGGGGAAATGACAGAATATGTTCAAGGACAGTGAGTAACTTTTCTTTAAATAAAAGCACACATTATGTCCAGGAACAGTCAAAAGGGTTAAAATACAATCTTTTCAGATAAGTTTTTAGCCATATCAGGCTCAAAAAGTAAAAAGATTTGAAAGCTATTAGTGCTTCTGTAGATCATCCTCTTCCAGACAGTCTTTTTTCTTTTTTTTTTTTCCTTTAACTGACAGGTTGCAGTTAAAAATTAAAGTTAAAAAAGGCACTCTTTTTGCTACATACTTTTAATGGAACTGAAGCCAAAATAAGTCAGACTAAATTATGGGAGTAAATGACCTCCCGGGAAGTATAATACCAAATTCCAAAGAACTGTAAAGAGTTTCCTTTGATCTTTTTAGCTTCACAGCCTGAAATTCAAAATCTGTATTTAATTTTAGATTGCATATGCCAGCTTTTAAGTTTCCTTTCTAACATGATATATCATTTTAAATGATAGGACACCTTTAACTTGTATTTCTTGAAAATGCTGACTATCCTTTATTCTTTTACACTATAAAAACAGATATAAATATTACTAATTGCAAAAATAATTTGGGGTTGGGTGCAGTAATGGATAAACCATTGACCTTCACTTAAGAGACTGTGCCTTCAAGCTCAACCTGAGTTTCTAAGTGAAATGACTTTGATCTGAGACACAAGTAACTTCAGTTCAATGCCCTAGAGGATATAGATCTAGAAAAAGGACAAGCTGAGCACTTCACTATATATTCCTATTACAATTTAAGAGGTAGACAAAGGATGCTATTTTTCAAATGTGGTATAAAGGGCCAATTTCTTTCTATGGCCATAGAATCACATTGAAAAAACTGTGTTCCTAAACCTGAAATCTCAGAAGGAACAGCAAGCTGTATTAGCTCTTGGACGGAGAATTCCCTGACCTATGCACTTGAGCACAGACTTTAGATATGGGCAGCTGGCATAATCTCCCTCTTGAGTCCAGAAGTAAGCCACAAAATTCTTTATGCCTTATGCATTATGAAAAAAGTCACCTTTCTTGAGGAAAAGTAGGTTGTAGCAGGTTGGCTGGAAGCACATCATGAAAGAGCAGTTACTAACCATTGAACTTATACTGGAAAAGCCCTAAGAAGAGTGCTTACACACAATGTGTTGTGATGTGTCTGTCTGCTGATCAGCCAAACAAAGGTATAAATACAGTCCAGAATTTTGTAATATAATAGCATTCTGAATTGGATCCTGGGGGAATAATTTGTAATGCATAATTTATCCACTGAATATGGTTTCTTCTTCTACTAACAAAATATCCATAAACTGGTTATGATTGCCTCACACATGTTATTTTTTAAATAGAGGAACTGATCGATAAAAATTCTCTCAGACTATTTGGAGTCATTTGAGCTATATAGAGATAGTTCCAACTGACTGGTTAAATTACATGGTTTTGTTTCATTTTCCTGATTATGAAAACCAACCATTCAACCAAGCCACCCCTGCCCCACAGCATTTCCTATATGGGAATACCTGGTATGAAAGTAGCATTTTCTTTTCCATGAATGCACAAATACAGTAAGATGCTCTACATTTTCTGTAGTTTTGAAAGGGTGGAGCTTTTTTCAATTGTGTAAAAGAAATGGTCTTGAAGCAAGAGGCTGAACTTCCTGGGGTCAATGATTACAGATTTTAATCCAACTCTTTCTTCTTATCACAGCCCACCTCAGACAGCAGTTACTGTTACCTCCTTCTTCTTAGTGAATTGCTGACAAGTCATCTGGCTGGTCTCTGAAAAATGGAAGAGATCAAATACACACAAAATAATTTGAAATCATGTAACCTCAGAGAAAAATAGCAATGGCAACATTGGAACAGAACAATGAACTTAGTCAATGTAAAATTGGGTTGCGTGAAAGCTCTTTCATTCACTGACAAAGTAAAACAGATTGATGTGCTTTAAAGCTGTGGTTGCTGATAAGAAATGCCATTTGTAAGCCTTTTTACGCCCAGCCAAAGTGAAAGCAATTAAAATATTTAGAAGTAGCATTCTTCTCCCATCCAACAAGAAGCTCATCTGCACTTCCTTAACAGAAATCCTACCTGCCGCACTTCTGGAGAGAAAGGCAGAGCAGAACCAGCACAACACTGGAAAAACCTCAATGACAGGAGTTTGTAGAACTTGGAGAAAGTACATTTAATAGGTATGATGTCCTGCGACTGGCTGCCCAACAGGTTCAGAAAATAATAATGTTGCCTTTGGTTTGTTTATGTAAGTCTGACAGTTTTTCTGCTCATTTCTGCTCACTATAGTCATGTCCTGCCCCCTTCCTCTCCTCCTTGGCCTCTCCCCCGTAGCTCTAACAATAGAATAAAGTTATATGGAACAATTAATTTAGGAAGACATCTGAAAATAAAATTACCAATTCAAAACTAACTGTTCCCAAAGGATCAGTGCTGTCTGGTGCCAATAATCTCTTGGATCCCTCTAGGCCATCAACAAAGTTCTAAACTTTCTCAAATTTTGGTATATTTGGGTCTCAGTTTTACCTTACCTCACTGCAGCAGATAATAAAATTTGTTGATTCAAACTTATTTCTAGTATTACAATACTAGTCAGCATTTACATAAACCTGTGTGTATATGTATATACACGTACACATAACACATAATATTTACCCCAGAAAAAGCCAATTAATGTTCTTAGTATTCTAGCGATAATTTTAAAGTATGATTCCTGGAAAAAAAACAACCAACCAACCAACCAAAAAAAAACCAAACCACAAAATCCCAAAGAAACAATCCAACCCAAACCTCTGATTTTTGTGAGAGAACTATGAAAAAGAAAATCTAGACTCAAGGTTGGTTAAGTGGTCAGTTAATTATGAAAGATATTAATTTTTGGCTATTAATCCCACACATGAAAGGTTCATTCCCATGTAAAATTCCTATGTAAAAATGGGCGCAAATTCATTTCAACGCAAAAGCACATCTGTCTAACATTCCTGCACATAAGCATTTTCGTGAGCTTGTTGGGTAGTTTTATGACCAAGTGAGAGAATGAAACTGAGCTGGGGATCAGAAAAAACTCCCAGTGAAAGTGCTGGTAGTCATTTAAAACTTGAAGAGAGAAAGAATTCCAGGACACACTGCGGTTTTTAAGTGAAAGTAGAGGAGACAGAAAAAAATCACATTTAAATTGTCTGAATAAGCCTCCTACTGAGAGGAAGGTGGAGGGATATTACATATATATAAATATATATATATATTAGCAGATCAACAGGTTTGACACTATCATGCCTCAGTTCTCCACTGCATACACAATTGCCTTACATCTGGTACTCAGGTGGTGCCTCACACTGAAACTGCACTATTTTCTCTCCCAGAGCCATCAGGCTCCATGACTGACAGACAGAGATCATGATTTTTCATACTTTGTATTTATGTTCTTAAATAAATAACTACTGTGTTTTTTAAAAACAATAGGAAAACAATAGCACTAATGTTCTGACCTATAGGTGAATCTATGTGTTATCTAAACTACTTTCTTTATGATTTTTACACATATCTAATTTCTGAACTGTTGCAGAAGGCTTTTGACAAATTTGTCAGTTGTAGATGACGACTCCATAATGCTAAGCAATCTTAGAACCTTATTGGTAGCCAACGAGTCTTTTGCTTTGTATCAGAGAAGCATCAAACACTTTGGAGCTGTAAAGAAACATGAAAGCATATTAACCACTATTTTCACCCTCGACTATTTCTCTCACATCCCTCAGTTATTTTAAATTAAAGACTGGTAAATTCCTTCACCGTGAAGCAAGTAGAATTTACAGTTACATAATCTGATGCAGTGTCAGTCCATGACACTTTCATTATTCTGGTTTTTTTTTCTGACCTCGTTCTCGGTTTCATATATGTAAATGAGGAGAAAGAACTGTCTCATCTTTAATAGTTTCCAAGTTCTTTTGATCCTCCTCGGGGTGTGACTGTGGGTGTTTGTACACACACTGGTGTGATGGGGTTCCCAGCTTGTCCGTGAGAGCTTTTAGGTGCTGAGATATAATGCAAATAACAAAAATCCAGAGTTGATTTTTGTCTTGTATGTGCGGGCGTCTAATTAGTATTCAAAAGGCATTACTTTCATTTGGGTGCAGGAATATATATTGTATGCCAAATATGTGATTCATACTGCCTAATACAATATAAGTAATAGACTTGTTTATTTATTTGCATTTAATTTAAAAGTAAAAGGTTTCTGACCATGCCTCTTCAAGATTGCATCAAGCCATCATCCCAGAAAAAAACCACATACGTGTTTATTGAAATGAGCTTAAAGATAGGGTTTGATAAGTTGGAGGGCGATTCTCTCCTTGTGGAGCTAATGTATCTCCCATTACCATTAAATGGCGGTATATGTGCGTATTAAGGGAAGAATATTAGTGATTAATAACAACCCACATTTTCCAGTGTGCTGAACTCTTTCAGGAGCCAGTGAAGGTCCTGAGAGCTGCCTAGTTTAGCTAAACGGTACCTTAAATGAATGTATGTTTTATAGCAGATCTTTAAATAAACCCAGTGGATTCATGATCATTTCAAGGTCAGTCCAGTCTTAGCTTTTAACATACAGCAGTGTAGCTAACTGTGCTTACAAGTAAGAAAGGGTATTTATTTCAAAGCTGGAAAACAGTGGTGGTTGGTCTGCAGCTCCCAAATTAGGCCATTTTACTATTCAAAAGCACTGTGGATTTTTTCTCCTCTTGCCAGTTGATGATATTAACTAGTCATTTGTTCCTGAGAAAAGAAGGAAAAGGATGTGTGTTAGGCTCATAGTAACTTCAATTAGTTGTTAGCAAAAGATTTTATCCTGGTAAAAAAAACAGGAAAAAAAAATCTTTTAAATTAATTTGAAGATGCCTACATTTAGAGAATGGCATTGCTTTAACAGGGCTATGCAAATGAGTCCAATTTAGCATCTTGTATTCAGCTGGAAACCATTGCTAAATGATCGGGATAGCCAGTCACAGATATTAAAATGAATTATATCTAATCTGAATTTTAGTCACGCTACATTAACTAATAGAAAGTTATTAACATTTCAAGAGAAAAAAAGCTTTTGCCTGCAAAATTAACAGTGGCTGAGATGTGACCTGTGAGCCATGCAGCCTGATCACTGTAATGACAGTGTAATGGCATATTTACATTAAAATCTCTGCAGCTAATATGTGATTCAGAATTGGACGTTAAGTCGAGGATTATTTAGTCTGGCCTGTTGGCCTTTCTCTAAGTAGTTTTTTTTTACTTCAATACAAATCTGAAACTTTTCATTTCATGACTATTTATGTGACTAGTTTCTATGGCTATGTCTCTCCATCTTTACATCAGCTGCTTTATATGGCCAGCTTACTCTTTCATTTTTCCCTTCCGTTTTCCAATGTATTTATCATTTTTTGCGGGCATGTATAACTTCAAGAAACCCACATTAGTTGCAAGCCAGTCAAGAAAAGGAAAATGTATTTCTACTTCATTTTTACTGCTAATTTGCTTCAAAAGGCAGTATGTTTTCATGTTTTCCTTATAACACTTTTTAAATATACAGTACCCTGCAAAAAATGGATGATTCAAAGCCATCTTTATCCAGACAGTAGTAAATCTGTTATTATAAAGCTATTCTTATCCTTAGGAGGCAATTAAAACCTGCTACAGTTTCTCCTGCCACCAGTTCATTTCTACCAAAGCAAAGGCTTGAAAGTTCTGGACCTCATAATCTGGCAATTGTATAATCTGAAGCCTTGTTAAATTTGTGGAATACTTGCACATATGAATTTGTTTGGTTCATTATTTAAAAGACACAGCAACATTAAAAAAGAGAAAATGCAATGAAATTAAGAAGCGAACTGGATAAAATTGCAACTACCATTTGATAATTAGAGCATTATTCAAAGAAGTCCAGTTGGTTATTTGTACAAAACAGGACATTTTCATGAAGGTTCAGACTCCAGCCGGACCTTCAGTGCAGAGAAAAAAGCTGAATGCATTCTATTAATGCACCTTTTGAAAAATTTTAATTATTGATTTAATTTTTGTATTAAAGGTGGTTTTGTTTGCCATTTCCTATGAATCTATAGGCAGATACTATTTTGCCTATATGCTATTACTGAAATATATAATCATATACAATATATATTGGTTTTAATGAAAACTTAAAGAAATCGCTAAAGCTAAAAGCAACAGTTAATGACCAAAAGCATATATCTTATACATTACAGATGTGTATACATTTACATACAATATCAGACAAATATATAAATGCACAAATTTAATCCAAAATAAGGACTAGAATTGTCCCATAATTAAGTCTTCAACACAACTGGTATTCCTACTAATTTTGTACTTGCTGTTCTTTAAACTTTAAAAACATAAACAGAGCCTCACATGAATCAACTTTTTCACTGGTTTGTTTTCTGTTTACAAAGGGTGTGTTGTGCTTCTGCTTCAAATTAGACATATGTCAATCATATTATAGTCATGTATGCCACCTCACCTCCATTTCCCAACTAGAAAAAGAGAATAATATAGGGACATCTGTTTGACTGACAAGTATCTATGCAAAGAGAGCTCTGCACACAGATTTGTAATAATCACAGGTGCTTCATTTACTGCAAATGTACAGCTTCATCATATTTCTGAAATCTTTATTACAGTGCAGTCATACAATAAATGCTGATTGAAGGAATAACTAGAAATTTCATCTGATATAATATGGTAATAAGCTTAACTTCATTTGATATTTCTGAAATCATCTCCTAACATTTGAATTTTGTGTTCATGCATGGATAATACTAAGCTCAGAGCCAAAGACAGCCTCCTTTGTGGTCCCAGATGGACTGCAGCTGCTTCAGGACCCATGGCCGGTAGATTCTGATGGCAGTGGAACCAAAGCAGCCTCCTTGATATTATAGGACTGCCACTGGGACTCTTCAAAGACATCTGTTTTTAACCTTTTATACTTTGGACATAGTCAAGTATCTGGTAAAGCTGTACCTATTCTGCAGCACTTTCTGCTGCCCTTTAGATAGATACCACTGCTGAAAATTAGGCCAGACCTCTGAAAATAATACAGAGAATTAATCTTGTTTATAGCTATAGGACTGAGTTGTCCCTTTTCCCCACAGTCCTGTGTGAATACCAGCACCCCCATGCCCCTCACCTACTAGGGACCTGAAATACTCTTTCAGTATTGCATTTAGCTTTTAAAGTGGTATTTCCCCAGTTTAGTTAGGTTTGTTTTTTTTTGTAGCTTGCCTGTACAGTTGTTGTCATTAATATTACCAATCTGAACATGAGCTGTACAACAGTCAGGACCATTTTTTACACTACCAGTGCAGCACACTGTTATTTCTACAATTGCCTCAGTAGTATTTCTGTTTAAAAGCCAGTTTAATAACCTGGAAACACAAAGAATGTAGGAATGAAACTGCAAAATCTTTGATGTCCAGATTGACTAACAGTATCTGTGGAGAGTAGGAGAGGTTAAGACGAGACAGAGAGGCATCTAAACAGGAGTAAGCTAGAGACTCAGAGAGGTTGGGTTGGTTGCCTATGCTAACCATCTTCAAAGCTTTGAACAGAAAAATGGTGTGGCTTTAACAGCAGGTTTTGTTATAAAATAGAATAAAAGTCAGGGATGCTGAGCTTATTTTTTGAGAGAGAAGACTGAAAAGATAAAACCCTACTTAGTTAAGTTTGAAATGTTTTCAATGTTAAGTGATTCTCAGGGGACCTCACTGGAATGTGGTCTTCTGAACCTGCCAAGGAGGTCTCTGGGAATTCAGTGGGCAAGAACAAGTGTCTCTCAGTAAGGTCCATCTGCATCCTCAGAACTATTCTTTGATAGCAGAGGTTTCTCAGGAGTTGCCTGTAATGGTGAGAAAATTCCCTTTGTCACAGACAGGTTCACCAGTGATCCCCTTCTTTAGGAAAATGAGTAGATTCCCATAGTTCATTAACAAAAAATTTTCAGATGTCAAAGGTTGATCTACCACCTACTACTGATACCCTGCCTACAAGTTTCACTGCCAATAAGCAAGCTGCTATCAAAGGAATTCTGCTAAGTATTTTGCTTGGTATTAGACAAGACCATACAACAACGAATGGTCATGAACGCACTGTTTTCTTTCAGGTGCTTCATTGTTCACATGCTAAAAACATGCCAGAAGACAATATTACTCTTTGCCTTCACTGTGGATACAGAATGACTAGATTAGCTGATGAAATTCAGATTTAGCTATTTAGAAAAAGGTATCTGCCTGCTTTGGTGACAAAACACTCAAGGAGACTCACAAACAAAAGAAAGACATAGTGCTTCTTTCTGAAAACTGCATGGGCCTCATCTCTACTTTCAACACTATTGTCTGTTACTACAGGAGATCTGATTTTTCTGCACCTCTTTCCAGCCATGTCCAATGAAATTTGCAGAAGACTGATATCTTCTGCAGTGTTCTTGATGCTATGTGATGTTCGGATCCTACTGGGCTCTTTAAGTTGGAATTTAAACTTTGGTTTCCTACATTTTGGGATGGTTCTCTTAAATTACACTGTTGGCTTGAGAAAATTTCCTAGATTTTTTTAAGAACATTCTTTTCTAGAAAGAAAATTTCTTTTCCATAAAATCCATGTTTATTCACACAACCAAAATGAGTAAAATATACAGACAGAGGGATAGGGAGGGAGAGAGGGTGTAAAGAATTCCCAACTAACAAAGAAGAACAGTTCTACTACTGACTTGAAATTTCTGTGACAGTTTGGGGAATCTGTCTCATTCCAACATTTTTAGGAGGTTACAGTTACTTTTATCAACTTTATTTTTGTGACAAGTTTGCTTTTCATTGGATTAATTTTCAACACAAAAGAGTTATCAATAAGTGAATAAAATATCTATATAATGATAATGTGTTAATTGTGGTGCAGGTTCTTCAAAATTATCTACAAAGAAATACCATCTGAAACTATCAAAATGTCTTATTTCCAGTAAGTGGACTGAGTGTTGAATGGAGCCCCTTTTAAATCAGTTTTGCCTTTTGCAGAATTCATTAAGGAACATACTTGAATTCTTTATTACCCACCCCCTCCTGGTGGCTCTCCAAAGCTTCCTATGGTATTCTTTTGTTGATTAGGGGTTTCCTCACCATTTGTGACAGGCTCCATTCTCTGCCTGTGTATCTCTCCCTAAAGCATCTCCATGACTTTTCTGACGCAATGTTGTACACATAAAAGAATCATTCTGAGGACTCAAGCAAACAACCTAAGCCTGTGAAGCAAATGATCAGCTCACCTTCCAGGCCTTTCTAAGTCTAATGCCCATTCTGAAAACTACAATATCTGCATGCCCCAAGCCAAAGACTAAACAGCCTGAAACTTTAGATTGCCACCAGCAGACAAAAGTAAGAAATGCACATAACAATCCTATATGGCCATGAACTGGCCTATGTTCTGAATGCTGAAATGGTTTGCATTTTGTGAGATTTTTTGTTTTGTTTTGTTTAATTTTTTTCCTTTTGCTTAGCTCCTCACCTGCTTTCTCTACTAATGAAGACTGTAATTTTCTTCAAACATACTCTTGTATAGAATCTAGTATCATTAGCCATTGGCCTAATCATTGACTTTTGCCACATCACTCACATATACATAAATTGTAAATAATGTGACCAGATGCTTTCCTTAACTTACATGAATCTTGTAATTTAGTTTTCTTTTGGTTGTTCCTTATTCTGGTTTTCAGTGCTGGCACTCAAGGGCTAGGCAAGGATATCATAGATTATTTGAGCTACATAACAGGGAGACTCTCTCCTAAATCATGCAGCTAAGCAGATGGAAGTATCAGAAACATGCGGAAAAATAATTAATA
Source organism: Pezoporus wallicus (assembly GCF_028554395.1). Taxonomy (NCBI): domain Eukaryota; kingdom Metazoa; phylum Chordata; class Aves; order Psittaciformes; family Psittacidae; genus Pezoporus; species Pezoporus wallicus. The sequence continues at coordinate 1,926,311 of NW_026641428.1, forward strand.
ATTTACATAGTACAAAATGCCTTATGACCATTGTGGACTAGCCTTATGGAAAAGAGAGGGACTCAGTGATTAAAGAACTTGAAACTAAATGTCAGCAAGCTATTCACTTAACAAATAGCATCCTAATTTCTTCTTGGCTTTCTATGTAGCCACATAAAACATAGCTTCTGCCCACAAGAGATTATAATTTCTGTGGAAAACTTGAGAATTCAAGTAAGAAAAGAGAAAGATGAAAATAGTTGGGCAAAAAAGCAGAGCCTTGTGCATGTTCAGGAAACTTGCAAGCAATGTAAGGACCAACGCTTCTTGTTACTGGGCCTTAGCTGGAAAGTATCTGTTAAAGGCAAAAGCTTGACCCCATGGAGTCATAGGAGAGAAGGGAGGTGAATGAGACATCAAATCATGTAATTACCACCTCTGACAGACTCTTCAGCAGTGAAGAGTGCACAGAAACTGCCCCAGCCAGCAAGAACCACATTGAAAAAACTGAAGACGTAAAAGAAAAAACCCAACAGACATATTAAAGTATGTGCCAAAAGATGGAAAACATGACAGAGACACTGTGAAAATTCATTCATAGTCCTGAATAATTCCTGGCACATTCCTGAGGAGGAAAGCCCCACCTGAAAACTGTTGCATCCATGAGTCCAGGGAAAAAAGTCTGGCTTCTAAAACCAAGAACTTCTATGCTTTGCTCCCTTCAATGCTCACTCTTACACTACCTCTAAAATCCTTTTCTCCAAACCAAACTTCTGAGGACGTCTCCTCGCGACAGTCTCTGGCTCACCATCTGGGCCATGAATCTTTTCTCCTCTGCCTATACAAAGCATAGAATCATAAAATAGTTAGGGTTGGAAAGGACCTTAACATCTAGTCACAACCCCCTTGCTGTAGGCAGGGACATCTCACACTAGACCATGTTGCCCAAGGCTCTGTCCAAGCTGGCCTTGAACACTACCAAGGATGGAGCATTCATGACTTTTTTTGCACAAACTGTTCCAGTGCCTCACCGCCCTCACAGTAAAGAACTTCTTCCTTGTATTTAACCTGAACTTCTCCTCTGTAAGTTTAAACCCATTACCCCTTGTCTTATCAGTTCCTAATGAAGAGTTTCTTTCCAGCATACTTGTAGGCCCCCTTCAGGTACTCCAGTACTATGAGGTCTCCACGCAGCCTTCTCTTCTCCAGGCTGAACAAGCTCAACTGTCTCAGCCTATCTTCATACGGGAGGTGCTCCAGTCCCCTGATCATCCTTGTGGCCCTCCTCTGGACTTGTTCCAACAGCTCCATTTCCTTTTTATGTTGAGGACACCAGAACTGCACACAATACCCCAGGTGGGGTCTCATGAGAGCAGCACAGAGGGGCAGGATCACCACCTTCGACCTGCTGGTCATGCTCCTTTTGACGCTGCCCAGGATACGGCTGGCTGGCTGGGTTGTGCGTGCACACTGAAGCCAGCTCATGTTCAATTACTCGTCAACCAAGCACTTGTTACCAGTCTCCATTTGGACATTGAGCCATTGATCACAGGTCTTTGCATGCAGCCATTCAGCCAATTCTTTATCCATTGGAGCCAATTCTTTATCCACCAGAGTCAGCTCTTTATCCACTTGCATCTCTAAGTCATAGCTATAGATCTTGCCTGTTCGGTTAACACAATCCGGATCTTTTATTGGTTCATCTTTCTGAACAGGCACACAGAAGTGACTAAAATTAACTTACGACATGTTGTATGCTTGAATGTTAAAATCAGGAAGCTCATCACTGCCATTAATATAACATAACGATTTTAGTGGTCTTTTGGCATAATCATAATATGCCTTACTTAAAATACCTTTGACTTCAAAGCAGGACGTAAAGACCTGGATAACATAAAATAAAACTAAATAAGATAGCTCCTCTAGTTCTTGAATAAATTCCTACTGGTTATAATTTAGATATGGATTTGCAAATTTTATTGAACAGCTATGTATCTCATGCCATTTTTATTTTTTCTGGTATTAAATTTAGGCAATTCCTAGTGTTGTTGGACAGACAATGTCAGCAAAAGCAAATTTTTGAGCTTAAAATTTCTTTAAAAATACAGTTTGACTTTGACCTTTACAAGGACACTTCATGTAAAGCTAATTTACAAACATTTCAGTCCTAAAATGTTAATGCACTACAAGGTTAATTGCTCTGATTAATCCATTAAACAAGAACCATATGCCCTTTCTTATATTAACCATTATTTACTTATTTCATTCTAATGTCCAAAGTAAGTCCAAAAGCTCCTATGTTCGCTACAAAACCCAACAAAATGTTAGTTAGCTAGATCTCGCAAAACTTCAACTGGTTTTTACTTGTGTGCTTTCATTAGTACTAAAAGTCTTGGCATAAAAAAACATGTGGCAAACAGGGTGGTCAGCAGTTTTTTAAGATCACTTGCTGGAGCAGTTTAAGTCAGAGAGGCTAACATATCTCTTGTTCGGTTAACAAAATATTTCTTTCTTTTCCCCTTGCCTGTGATTTGAGAACAAGAGAGGAGATTTTTATGTGCATATGTAGCAATGGTAAGCAGCTGTAAAAACCTCCCACCGTAAAGATTGATGAATATATGTTTCATTAACACCAGCACATCTGAAAGACATTTGACACTTTGGAAGACTAACTATGGTTCTCTAAAATGCCTCAGATGAAATACCTCATCATATGGTCTTTAACTTCCATCTTAGGAGCCTCTAGTGCCTTCTCCATTTAAAAATTTGTAAAACCTTAGCTTTTGAATTTACCTAACCACAGCCTAAATATTTATTTTACTAGAATATTTGGTTGCAACTATACATGTATATGCAGATGTGAGATCTGCACTTAGAAACATGTGAAAAGTCTTTCTGAAATCTTTATTAATTCCTCCATCCTGTATATACTGCTTTTCTGTTTGTGATTTTAAAGACTCACCACACCCTACAAATGTCAAACAATAGGTAACTACAGAGCAAATACTTTCTGACCATCCCATGTAATTTTCGTTGAATGGCTGTTAACAATGGTCAAATCTGTAAGGTGCACCATCTTTTTGTGGGTGTACTGCAAAGAAATCCAAAACCTGAACCACATGGATAACTATTTTCTACAAATAACATTTTCTGAGTGCTTCTAGCTCTGATACAGTCCTGGATGGAGGACATCCACCCAATGCTTGTAAAGAAAGAGCTGTCTTCCAATAGGGCGTTTATCAGAGGTATGGGTAGAGGGCCCTACAGGATGCTTGTCTCACACCCCTGGAGAGAAGATTGGCCTCCACTAATACATGTGGTGTCACTGAGGGCAGGCAGGCAGGTTTCCATGCAGACTCAGGTAAGCTCAAAGGCTTTTGTCCATTCAGAATGAAAAGTACATTGTACTTGACAATAAACCTGCCATTTGAAACCTCAGGGGTTTTAATCTTATAAATAATAGAGTTCAGAGAAGAAGGGTTTGCAAGTCTGCATAGCGCTGCCTGGAATTCAGATTTATGTAATGCACTCATAGGAATATGGTGCTGAAATGCATGCACCATGGTGTTAGAGCATTTGAGATTCAAAGCCTATACTGCACAAAAATATGCAATGCAACACTAATATTTCTCTCTGTTATGCCATTTTCCCCAGCTGTTGGGAGAACATCCATCACTCAATGGCAGGTCAGAGCTACCCAGTCCACTGCATGCACTGATATAGCTTTTTACTTTCTATTGAAGCTCCTGTTAACAAGCAGGATGTCCACAGCAAAGGAAACTATCTATGTGAAATCTGTAAAATGAGCAAAAGAAGGTACACATTACTAATCATGTACAATAAAATCTTTCTCACTCGTTAGGGCTGATAGCAACTCTTTATATGCCAGCCCACATATTTTGAGAAAATTAGCAAAGCAGGGTTACTGTCTTTCTCTTATTGAACAAGGGATTGAAAAGATTAGTTTATTAAGTAGACAGAAAAAGCTATGGTTTAGACATATAATAAAGAAGGGTATGAATTTTTAATTGTTCTTCTTTGGGCATCAAGAGAAAAGTTGCAGTAGTTCTACTGCAAAACAAATTAATCCCTCAAATGCATTCAGGCATCAGAAATAATTCCTACTGGTTTAGGATATGAAAAACTGATTTGGAAAAAGTCAGCAGCATAAAAAAAAGAGACTGTTAACCGTATTGTGGGATATCTTTGCCTGGGAAGTGCATTCAGAAAATAGGGATCATTTATTTAGCACTTCTCACTTTGCAAATCCAGAATATTAAAATGGTGAGTATGAAGCAGTCAGCCCATGCAGTTTCACTGCAGGAAGGTTATCACATGCAGCTTTGCTGCGTTATTCATTGCTTGCAGCTCTTCCAATCAGATAACCTTAACAAACATGGTGCTATCAATTGCCAGATGTGGTACATGTTATGCAGTGTCTAGTTTTTGATGGACTAAAATGGATCTGAGAATTCTTCTCTTTATGTTATTCAACCATCAGTCACACTATGAGATTCACAAGGAGTATCTGGAAGTGCTGTCAAGTGCCAATTAGTGATGTTGCTGACCCAAAAGATAAAGAAGATTGTGAAGAAGCAGCCCAGTATAATTCTCCACTCCAGTGTCTTTAAAGTGGACTATCGTTTACGAATGTACTCCTGCAGATGAAAGGGAAATAGGAGGTCAGTGGTTCCTGTCTTCAACAATCTTCTGCAATCTTCTCATAATGAATTGTAAATAGTACCACTACCAACCTGCTCTTCCCACACTGGAAAGCAGAGCAAATGGCTCAGCAAAACCAAACACTGATATTATTGTTTCCAGGACACAGAGCTGAAGGCCGCGCTCTGTCCTCTGTGTGCCATGATGCGTGTAAATCTGCATGGCTGAAACTTACCTTGGGTTCCAGTGGCGCCTTTCCTGCCTCACCCCACTTCATCGTGGCTGCTGGGCTGGGAATCTGAGCTTTTCATCATTTGAAGACAATCTGAAGATTGATGAACAATCAATGGAAATGTCTTCCTCCTCCTCAGATCAATTCTCAGCACAATTTGGCAAAATGTCATTATCACTTCATATGGCTTTATCACGAGGTGTTCCTGCTTTCAGAACTGCACATGATTTTTACAAGGTCAAAAGCAGAATATCATGCCCAGGTGTTCACCATCTAGATCTGCAGAATAAAAACACCTTCTTAAAAAGACAACATTGCTCTAGTGTGCAGAGAATACCTGACGAGTTTGGATTTGAAAGGACCAGCCTATGTGTAGTCCTTTCCATCTAAGGGTTACAGTATCCAGTAGTCAGTGTATATACAATGCATTATTAATTAACATATACAAATCTTATTTATATTAAAAAAGCTTGCTTAGTGAAGGAGACATAATTCCTGTTATTATCATCCCAAATAGCAGAAAACAGATACTGTTTACAGAGCTAATAAAAACACAGGATAAGAGCAACAAGTTTGGAGTATATTCATACTCTATGCACTATTTTTCATGGTAAATTATGTATGCTAACAGAATTTTTCTGAGAGTACCCATGTACCGGAATGGCAGTGTTCTGAAAGAGCAGTGCTAGAGGGACATATCATATGGATCTATACTTGTGATACACAGCTACTCTATACAGCAATAGTTTTGTAGCTCCTTAATATATATATGTATGGAGGGGGGGCAAAAAATTACTTCAGAGCCTGGGCAAGTATAGCAGGGTGCAGGGCTTTCCTTCATACCACAAAGCCTTCGATTTGCTGTCAAACCAGCAACGTACAGTCATGCTACAGAATCCACTGAAGGTGTGATATCTTTTTACTACCACTCCGGTTCAAATACCATTGAAAGCAGATGTCTCACAAACCTTAAACAAAGTTAAACAAACTTCAAACTTATTCATTTACTGGATTCTATGGGAACACAATTGAAACCTGTTGGTAATGCAGGAGACCAGGCCAAGCTGGCAAACTATCTCCCTGTGTCATAATTTAGCATACAAGCAGAGCTGTTCCCTGGAAGGTGCCAGACAATTAGAGGACAAGTCACAACACCAAAAGCATTCCTAACAAATGTGAACATTTGTCAAGGTATGGAAACAATTTACAATGTTTTCAGAACCATGGTTCAGGTCAGTTCATTTTTATACTCTCCCATATGGTTCTGCTTCTTCTATTTCCAGAGTGAACCCTATTTACCTGGATGGTTACTGTGGAAAATATATTGTTTGCAGAGAAAGTGAGAGTCATCAATAAAGAAAACTTCTCAAGATAGGTATATTGAGTATGTGTATTGGTTTGATCTGACAAGGGAAGAAAATGGCAAACAACTTGTTTTCTACTTGAGAGGTATCTGAGAGCACAGCACCGGTCAGACACTGTATTGTGCCTTCCGGAGGCTCAGCAATAAAAGTACTGTTTGGGTGGAGAGAGCAAATAAAAGTGGCTTTCAGCCACATTTTCGCCTTTATGAAACTGAGCCTGCCAACGGACTAAATAGCATTTGCACCATGTTTTCAATTTCCCCTAAGCCTGGAAAGAGAAAAGATCAGTTCAACCCTTCTATGCATAACCAGCAGCATGGACCACATCAGGTGTCATGGCTCTGCTGTCCCTTAACATGAAAACAGAAAGGTCATATGCAGTTAACAGCAAAATATCTATGCCACACCATCCTTCTGGGTCTGGGCTTTCCTCACCACAAATGAACTGCCAGCTGTCCCCTCATGGTGGATTTCACCTCACTGAATCCCAGCAAAGCAGCTTTCCTCTTGTTCATAAGCATAGTCATCCCACCACCCCCACCCCACCCCTATTGAAAAAAAAACACTATGGCTTTTATGCACACTTGAGGATAAGTTCCTTACATGCGAAATTTCAGGAAGCCTAAACACAGGATAGTGATTGCTCCAGCTCTGTGCTAGATTTGGATAGAGCATTTAAATTGCTTAGGAAACAGGGTTTGTTTGGTTGGTTTTTTTATCCTAACAAATCATGCAGTATGTTGTCCATACATTAGGCTGAAGTTTCAAGCTTCTGGAAAGCAACCACGGAAGACAGAATCAAAGGTTGTGATGTTAGAGTGAATTTATATTGGCTAGCTTGCATGAAATTTGCACAAGCCCCTAAATATCAGCCTATGATTTTTGAAAAAAGCAAGACTTTGGGGTATTAGTAAAGCTTTCATCGACAGCCACCACAATGGATTAATCTTAGACAGGGAACTACAATATTTACTTAAAGGAATAATAGTTTAGTACCTCTTTCAGAAAAGGTGAAGTTCAATGAAAAGGGAGAATGTCTTCTCCATGAAGCTGCACTGAAAAGTACTTTTGCATTCATGTGACATTGAGAAACAAATGACAAAGAATTTTCCATTAATAATTTGATTTGGGGGCCAGAGGGCCATCAGTAACATCATAAGCATACAACATGGAGCCAAGTTTATCCCTGAGATAAGCAATCACAGTAGAGTTCCTTACAGCACGTTTGAATTTGAGTCTGTGGAATGCAAAATTTCAAAACCATAAATAACTGGTAGGGACAGCTGCCAACCCACCTCAGACCATCATGTCCTTATGCTAAATACTTAGTGTAGAATAATGAAGCTGTAGAACTGGAAAGTGGAGTATTACCAGAAGGTGCTGAAGATCTCTGTATTCCATCTATATTAAAAGAAGACACAGAAAAAGCAGTCATTCATCATCTGGCAGGATCATTATAGAATTAAAATTCAGACCTGATGGCTAGAACCAAAACTATGTTCAAGAGCCGTGATTTCTGAGGACAATTATCCATTCAAGCTGAAGATCACAGGTTCCTTTTGTGGTGCACATTTACCACTAAAACCAAGGATGTTTTGGCAGAAAGTACGCTGAGTTGAGGTGTTGTTCAAATCTGCTAGGAAATTATGAAGAGAGGCTAATTGTCCAAAATCATATTTCCTATAGGACTAAGATATGCACACAGAGCCTTCAGTTAAGCATGAAGATATAACCCACATTTGCATTCAGCAAAACGCTCTGACTCATAGGCGCTTTGTTCCTTGAGGGCCGTACAACTGGATTACTCTTTATTTTTTAAAGATGGATGGTGGTGCTGCTGCTGCTCATCTTTTATAGCAGTGGTTAAAGCATTCACCCAGAAACTGGTGAGCTGACTACGGTTCAGCGACCTCCTCAGTGTGAGGGGGTTCAAATCTACAGCTCCAGCCTAGTCTCTGACTACCAAGTTAAGCCACAATTGCTGGAGATTTGGGGAAGAAGGGCAGATAAGGGAAAAGAGAAGGGCAGTCTGCTTCCTGCTGAAGCTGCATGGCTGTTCAGCAAAGGATGCAAGATTTATAGGGCCAGAAAGAAAGAGAGAATTAGGAAAAAAAAGGAGCTTGATTCTCGCTTGATGAGGGCTTCCTCTGAGAGAAAAAAGAGCTATCTTTTCAATGTTTTCAATGTTGCTAATTAATTTAGTTTTAAACAAGATTTACAGTAATGTTTTCATATGTGTGAGATGGAAACACTCTTTGATACATTTATAAAATTTAATGAACAGCACTGTTTGCAGTAAATCCCTAATGAAAGGCAGTGGTGGGATACAGATTCACAAGCTGCTCTGGGTAACACTGCCCATCACAGTCATCCCAAGAGCCACTCAGGTCACCTCCTGCACAGAGCAGCTGCATTGTCACTGTGCCCTCGGAGGGAATGTGTGAACTAGGTGGGAATGTGCTTTTGGGCTGCAATCACCCGCAGGCACTTTGCTATCTTCTTGCCAGATGAAGGACACCCAGGATGCAGGATGACCCGAGACTGTGCAGCTGCTCTTGTACCAGTGCTGGCCACAAATATTGAGATTCGCCACTCAAGGGGCTGTAGAATTAGCTGGTACAAAAGAAACCTGGCCTTGGAGCAAGAACAAAGGGAATGAAATTTTAAGAGGGTACTCACAAGAGCAACTAAAATCAGCTGTTTGCTGAAGGTGTTCTCTGGGAAGAAGAACTGGACTCCTCAATGAATGTCTTCTCTCACACTGCCACCTGCATGTACTTGACTGCAGACAGCAACAGGATTGAACAAATTTAAACGAAAGGAAATCCAGGACCCGGCAAATTACAAGATGCCATTTGGGTAGTCTCCTAAAGCAGGATAAAAGTTAATGAGTTTGGTGTCTCGTACACTTTTCAGTGCATTAAAGGTTTTGTTTCAATTGCTTCCAAATTCATTCACCAGTCATGTTACAATTATCTCTGCCCTTAAAAGAACCTCCTTATTCCTCACTATTGTTCAGTCAGGCACTTGGGTTAGTTACTATTTGGGGCAAGCATTAGCAATGTCACAGGTCTACAGATTTCCTTTTTAATTTAATCTCTATTTTATTTAATCCTAAAGAGTTTGGAGATCGAGAGCTATGCAAAGAATTGCCTCTTTGAGAAAAGTTTGCTTTGGCTGGCTGTCAGTGAATTTGTAGCCACAGCAAAGGCTTTGATACACCAGGGAGAAAATCATGCTTTTACCTAATCTAACCAAACCAACCTTGTTCAGATTGATTCAGTTTCCAGCCTTGGCTCTGACCTCACCCTTACCCTCAATCCTGCCTCACTTTCACACTGAGTATTTTATACAGCCTCTATTTTCTCCCAGCATAGCTTCCCCCCTCCTCCCCGCCCCAACCCAACAGCTATGTTCTACTCATCAGCCATTGCTTTAGAAATCTTCAGGCTGGATGGGCAGGCATGCAGTGCTGGCAGGTGGTGTAGCTGTTAGGCAGCCTTGTGTATCGCAAGAGATCTGATGCTATCAAATTTCTTTTCCCCCAAAGACTAAAGAGAGCAAGCCTTTGTAAGCATGCAGGAGGGGGATGAAAACAGTTTGTCTCCTGAGCAGCCAGCCTTTGTCATTTTACAAATGAAATCACTTTGGAAATTTAGAGAATTAATATCATAATGAAGACGGGAGTACCCATTAGGGTGGTCTAATGTTGCTCTGGAGATATATGATGGATGTCCAGTTGCTGTAAGCCCTTATTTGCAGAGAGTCACCTCTGTAGTTGCCATTATTAGGAAGATGTCTGAAGCAGAGGATCAGACACAACCATTGCAAGATGAGATAGTGTTTGACTGGTTTCCAGGGAACCGAAGGATACAGTCTTAGTTGTACCTGTCACTATGGCTCCCAGCTTTTTTCCCCCTTAATGTCTTTTTTAGCTGTAGGAAGTTTCTCTTTAAAGATTTCCTGCTTCTCTAATAGCACAAAAAGCAGTAATAGGAACATAAAAAATGTTACCTGGATTGCAAAAAAAGCTTCCATTTATTGCAAAACAATTGGTATAATTCATCATCAAAGGATTGCGATAAGCTGCATTAGTTAGCTTTTGCGAATAAAGATAACCATGAGAACTAACCTGCAGTGCATTACTTGCAGTAACTGGAAATATTCACCTGCTGTGTCCACTTCTGGAGATACCTATCACACTGTCAGAGCAGTGATGCTGTGATTGCCATTCCTGGAAACACAGCTTCAAGAAAGTAGTACTTCCAGGAATTATCTTAATGGGCAATTGAATCATCATTTCTAGCACTCCAGCATCTTTCCCAGAAGGACAGTTTTCCACAGGCAGTGATTCCAGTTAGAAGAAAATGTGGATATCCAAACCCCAATTCTTATCCCTGCCTAATAGGTTTGCAGAGAACAGAAGCTTTATGCTGATCTTAAAATTAGGGAGAAAGGCACCTAGGACATGTGAGGCTGGAAGGTATCCAGTACAGTGATTTTGCCTGCACTTCATTTTAAAGTAGCTATTCTACCCAGGTCATTTACTTTCTTCCAATTATCTGTGTCCCTTTAATAATTCTCTACTGTCACTAACATTGCTGCTTTGTTGTGTTTTTTTTCCCAGGGAGCTCAGTCGCTGGTGTAAGTTGTTGTAGCTGCAGTGTCTTCCATGAGGATTTACACCAGAGCTGTGTCTGTGTTTTAAGAAAATCAGGTTAAATTCACTAATGTCTAGACCTCTTCCCAGCTATGGAGATATGAAAGGCAGCATGTTGTTGCTAGCCTTTTCAAATAAATGTGACAAGATGGGTCCACACTTTGCTCTATATAATCAGTACTGATTTGGGGGAATAATCAGTGGTAAATAAAAATGAGTGCTGTTGAAATACCCTTTGTGTGTGTTCTCATGAATTACTCATGAAACAGGGGTTACAAATTTCCGCCCCTGATACCCAGTAATGGATTTGTACTGCCTTCATTATTTTTTCCTTTAATACATAGTGGGGGGTGGCAGTTGGTTTTTGGTTTTGTGTGGGATTTTTTGTTTTTCGGGGCTTTTTTGTTTGGTTGGTTGGTTTTGTTTTTTTGTTTGGTTGGTTGGTTGGGTTTTTGCCAAAATTTCATTTCTTACCCCTAAATCTTCAGCTTAGTGGCCAGATTCACCTTGGTGGGAGCAAATGCAACTCTATCAATAGCAATGGAATTCTGTCTGCATATGTCAGCAATGAATTTGGCCCCATATTTATTGGAAATACCTGGGCTTTTGTGATATGATGTGGTAAATCATGCTGAGAGGAAATCAAACAGACAGGCTGTGGCTGCATCACTATTTCATACAACTCAGGTCACAATGGACAGGACAATGCTGTAGTGTGAAATTCAGTGCTAAGGAAAATACATTCTTTCTAACCTTTTATGAAAATACTTCTCATCCTTCAAAGGACAATTTAGGCAATGTGACCACTGCAGGAACCAGCGCAGAAGCATTTAAAAGGCAAATAGAAAAACACCATTGCCCAGGAGGAGAACAAGTGTCTGTAGGTATTCCCATGCTTTTGCTATTCCAAATTTCCCATCAACTGTTGCATACAGCCTCCAGAAATAAAGCTATTCACTCTCCCTACAGCAAATGAAGGAGATGCAACATGCCGGTCTTCAAGCCCAGCAAACTATAAATGTAATATCAGACATAGAAGAGCTAATGAAAACAATCACATTAAACATAGCTCTTCAGTGTTTGGTGCTCAGTAAGTGAGCAGCAGGCCTTCTCTGTCTAGCTTACAGAAAACAGGAGGTAGCAGTTTGCAAGGAGCAGCGTTTTAATGTGATTGGACTATAACAGACAATCTATTTACAGCATGCTCTGGGGAGCTTATAAACAAATGTTGAGTAATTTCAGCCAGCAGTAATTACCCTTGCAGCTGACAAGGATAGCATGATACTTTCTCCTTCACCTTCAGCCCAGTCCAGAAGGCACTGTACACAATGGCACTTCTAATTATTTCTGCATTTCTATGGCTAAAGACCAAAGTGTATTATTAGAGAACATTTTAGAAGCTTTTTAAAAGCTTGTTTATTGGGACAATTAAAAGTCATCACTATGACAGCAAATAAAAGGTTCCATTCCTAGGCACACGGTCACAGACGGGAATTTGCCCGTTTACCTTGTAAGCCTTGTCTACATGAGGCAAAATTTACAGCCACCCCTCACCGCTGCTAATATTGGTTCAGCAGCATCAGTGCTAGCAAGGTGCGCAACCCTTGAGTATACAGAGAATGGGGCTTTATAAATATCATATTATCTAACCCTGCTTAGAGCACATTGAATAAACATGCTATTTAAAATGCTGTTCACTCATCCATGCTCAAGCTCCCAAAGCAGCCAAAGGTAGTGGGGGTGAAGCCATTGTAACAATGAGGAGATATTTTTGCAAAGTGCTACAGACCAGGCTTCAGACAATGTGCCTTTTTGTCTTCTGTTGAAACAAAGTAAAAAGCAAGTTCTAAAACCTCCGTTAACTCTTAATTACTGGTGAAATATTTTGGCTTGGATTTGTGGACACACAAATGGGTTAATTCTGGGCTGAATGCAGCTGCCACAAGTGAGCCAGCAGGAAGGTAAAGGCAGAGGGGAGGCGAGACCTGGGCTGTGGTGGGAATGGGGACAGGGGACTGGGGTACTGCCCTCTGCATCCTTCTTTTTGCTGGTGATAAGCGTCTTTCCCTTTCCTTGACTATGCAATGGCAAAATGAGGTTTTTTAGTTTCCCCAAGTCCTTAGTACCTGCTGCAACGTATTACCTGCAGGCCTCCAGGTGACGTTGCCCAAGCCCACTCCTCTGAGAGCTGGGAGAAAGTGCTGGTGAACTTCCACTGGAGACAAGGTTTCCAAACCTATGCAATTCTGAAATGTAGGTGCTTTGGTGAATAACTTACAGAGAGATACAACAGAAATGAGCGCTCATTCCCTCCTTCCCTCCTCTGGCAGTAGCCATGCACCAAAAGAAAGGTCTCCAGCCTCAAGGAGACCTCAGGAGGCTGCACTATCCTGAGCAGTCTCCTACTTAGTTTCAAGCACCATTTTTTTTTTAGTCATGTCTCTACTACTCGATTTTGTGTTCACACTGTGTGAGTTACATTTTACAATGAGAAACACTACAGCTATTTCCAAAGCAAATAGTTTAAAATATGTACAAACTGCTACTCACAGCGAAGCGAGGCATCATCAAAACTATTGCTGTAGGCAGTGATAATTAACAAAATGATCAAGTTACAAGAACTTTTATTTAACATCGTAATACAGTCATATATGAGCCAAACTATCCAAAAGTAATCGGGAGAGGCAGTGAACTGTGATGTGTTCTGGTTTGCAAACACCATGGACAGTTTGGTGTTCACTGAGCTCCCATCTGCCTCAATAAATTCACTTCAGTCTCCTGCTATAGGCATTGACAGCAGATATCTAATCCCCAAAAGTGGATTATTTACATTTTTTGATACGTTACATTGCATTACATCCTGTCATGTTGCATCTCATCATAAGCAGATATAATATCGCATAACTTGATGTGACATGATGACAGACATCAAAAATGTTTTGTGTTGTTTTGGGGTTTTTTGAGATTTTATATCTAATATCCAAAATATTTCTGAGTGATTTCTAGGAAGATCGAGTGTCTAAGGCAAGTGCCTGGATTACACGTTCCTCTGGCAGCTGCTGCACTGCCTCTCCCATGCATTGTTTGAAATCGAGCAGCGTTGTTTTGCAGTTTCAGGAACCCTCGGCAATGCAATTTTGCACACATTTTGCAAATATTTTTAAAAGATTCATTAGGAGGGAAGTCGGCAGAAGACATGTTCAATAACAGCATAAAACTACAACAGCTGCTGCAAATTACCTTGGCTGAAAGGAAACCCCAGAAATGCATTGCAAACTTTAACAATGTACTCTAGCTGTTGATTGCTCACACCATCACTTGCTACTCATTTCTGAGACACAGTTGGTGGAGGAACATTAATTTGTCCTTGTTCTTGAGACTGGCAGGTGTCACTTTGCCCAGTGTGGGACGTGAGTGACAGATATTTTGCAGCTGATGAAATGAGAATGCAGAAATTCAAGAGTGCCTCTGGGATTTCACTGGTCATTTGTGGCCAGCACAAGGGCAGGGCCCGCTGCTTCGCTAATGCAGGACTGGCTGATGTTGCTGTTGCTGCAGGCTGCCGCAGATTCACACCATTTTAAATAATATTTGTATTATTAAGCTCTTCCCACACACACACATATGCGCACACTAGTATTGTGTGCTATGCTTCTTTCTAGGCTGATACTGTCTGGGAAATTGTTCTAATTGGTTTTTTTAGGCTTTTTTTTCCTGCTGTGGAACGCTCAAGTCTTTCTCAAAAGGGTTTTACCTGCATCTGCTATCTTTAATTCTTTAGATAACATAAACAGAATTGACTAAAAGCAAGAGGTAAGCTAACCTAGAAGCAACTGATTTTAAAAAATAGCAGTTTTTAAAAACACAATTAATAAAATCATCTCACGATACAGAGGTTTAGGAAGACAGTGGGGAGAATTATATCAATTGAAATATTTCTTTCATCTAATTTCAACCCCCCCCCAAAAAAAAAAACAAACCAAAAAACAGCAGAAAAATATATTCCATGTAGAACTGCAGAAGGCTTAGTGCAAATTAAAAAAGAAAAAAAAATAATAGGAAATAAACAACATTGCAATGTTAAAGAATTAAGAATTAGATTTGCTGAATTTTAACACTATCCTGCAGTTCACCTTTATCTTTCCTTTAAGTCTCAGAGCATTTGCTTTGCTGGCAATGTTATGGCTGTGATTTCTAAACCCCCACTAAAAATTTAATTATAAGTACAAGGAAAAGAGACTGTCTAGAGTTGATGCCTCAGATAGATATTTTCAACCTTAATTGAAATAATATTGTTTTTTTTTCTCCTTTTAGCAATTTTATGTGAAAGGAAAGCAGGGGTTAAAACATTCTGTAGTTTCTAAAATACTTTTCATAATAACTGGAGAACATATTAAAAGGAACATTCTTCTTTAAATGCTATTAGCTTTTTATTTAAACTATATATTATTTTGGAGGTGGTGATTTTCAAGAAAAGCCAAGAATTCAGGACAGGGTCTCATTTTGCTAACCATGTTAAATGCAGTGTATATAAAACAGTGCAACCCAGAGAACCACTAACAGCATTTTCAATTGTGATAAAAACTTATTAACATATTTGCCTCTTTAATGATTAACTGTCTTTGAATGTTAAGAGATTTTTACAACATCTTATTCACACCATGAAGACCCAGCAAAAGGCTGAGCTTTTTCTTTATTTTGTAAGTGAGGCTTCGTTTGATATGCATTCTGATTTTAAAAGTACCATAATATTTTAATCGATCTCTCCGTAAAGATCACGATTATTATAAATGAGATAGATACAGTCATGCACATCAAGCTTGACTGGTAGATAGGAGGTCGTGAGTCAGGAATTATAGGAAGAGGGGAAGTAAAAACTAGAAAATTTTCCAACATGATTGTTTAAAGGCACAATTATGTACAGTGGCACATGAATTGAAGACTTCAGTTACATGTGCAGTTACCAGCCTTTATTTTCTATTAATTTCTTTCAAACTAGCCCTAGAAAAATATAATTTGCAAAAAGAAATAAAAATTAAACCCATACATTTATTATGAAAAACATGTAATTTCCTACTGAACTCTTCACATTCATGAAATAGATGACATTAAAAAACATGGCAGAAAAATGTATCTGATGAAAATGTTGATACAAACCTAGGCTGTGAAAACACCAGTTAATGTCATTTGCCAAATGTTATTTTACTGTAGATAATTACTTACGTTAAATAATTTGAAACACACATAAAAGATTGCGTCTGATAAGCCACAAGATAGCTATTTGAATATAATTCCATTATCAGAATGGGAAAAAATCTTTTGAATAGATTTTTTCTCCTATCAGACATCTAGTATCCCCAAACCAATACTGTTTTATTTATACACACGTGAAAACACACACACACAAATATATCTGCACATTTTAAATTGATATTTCCACCCCTACTTACAATGCAAAGATATACTGTTATCCTTCGGAAATCAAATATTTTTTCTAGACAGCGTGCTTATTTAATTAAACTGTATTCCTTATAGTGATCAAATATAATTAGCAGTAACAAGTATTTAATGAAAACAAACTGCTTTCCTTTGAAATCTTTCCAGCCCACTGTACTTCAAGTCCATAGCTTCTCTGAGAAGATCATTGTATCATAACAACTAAAAATAAGTATATGATTAAAAGCTTGTCAGGTACTGCATCATTTCAGACAAATAAATATAAGGAAGGTAAACACTAGAGATCCTGATTCATGTCAGGTACAAATCCTATCATTTAAGATATTGCTTCCAATGAAACAGTACTGTTAGTGGTTCAATGTGATATAGATCTGTCTTTTAACTACCTTTTTTATATCATTACATACTAAGACATTACCTCAGTATCTTTGATTATTACTGAGTGAGATGAGAAGAAAGTGTGCTTACACTGGACTCATTGACAGTGAGGTGCTATAACAACTCTCCTGTAATTAATTGTGAGTGAAAGGGGGTTTGGTTTTTGCAGCCTCGTAAAACTTTTCCCACATGGCTGAACCCACGGTCAGGAGACGTTAGGCAACATTAACTGCCTGCACATTTCTGCAAGGCTCTGGAGGAAGCGGCTCGGCACTGGGGCTCCAATTCTGAAAACCCTGGGACACAAGACATCAGCGTCTACCTTTCATCTTAGCTGAGATTTGGAGAGGGTTCAGACCACTGAGGCTCCTTAATTCTCACTAATTCATTTGCTTTCCTGATTCACTTGGCTTGGGATAACCTGCGAATGATAATGAACCTGTAAGGGGAGCGCTTAGTCCCTTGCCTTTGAATGTGCTCGGCATGGATTGAGGGCTTTCTGTGAATCTTGCAAGAGGAAAAGAATCTTATTAGCACTGATTGCCAGTCATGAGGTTGCCTCTAAAAATTGCTCTTGTATTTTTAACTCTTGCTTGCTTATAACAACCCCATCTAAGGAGAGAGATGCGCTGTTTATACATTGAACACTGCATTGTTCTCAACATTTACTCATTTCTCTTTGCAATTTGATCTAATCATAACACATTTGCTTTACGTATGTCATTACTATACCACTATGAACACTTCATCATTTTTCCCATGATTATTCTACAAGTCCATAACTAGCCAAGTCCTCATCTCTTCACCCCCAGCTAAACATCCTCTTTGCATAAATGTATGCTCTCTAGAATAAAGGGTCTAATTTTCTTTTTTTCCTTTTCTTATTAACCATTTCAGCAGACCACAGCTAGTACTGCTTTTTTTGTGTTACTAGTGGATTTCTAGCAGATTTGGTGTTCTCTCATGTTGCTTATTAGATTTATCTTATTTTTTTTTTTAACATATTGTGGATATGGATACAAAAAAGAATTCAAGCTCTGAAGAGAAAATCTGAAAATAAAACTGGGGAAAAGTGGCTTATTTTTGCTTCTCTTTGCCAAAGCCAAAGAAGATACATTCACCTTAGGACTCTTTTTTTTTTTTTTCTCTCATTCATTTGTGAGAATTTAGAGAACTGTAGAGAAGAAATGGATTGAAACACAAAATCAGTGTCAGAGTGATTCTGTTTACACCATCAAATTTCTTTTAAGGGCAGCATTTGCTAATGGCTGAGGATTCCGAGTCCATATTCTCATGGGACCCTGTTGTAGCCAGAACTAAATTCTGACTCCTGATCAAACCTGGGAGATCCCAGCCTTAAACAGCATGTTCTGCTCCATTCACCTCCTTAGAGATGCAAGTTGTTTTACTCTCCAAACCTTCCTGGGAAGAACTTTCATAACATTTTCTGATGGACAGCCCATCTTTTCTGCAAAAACATTGGTGTTTTCCTGTGTTTTCTAGCCTTTTAAATATGGTATATGTGCAGGTCTATGAAACCGGTACTTCAGCTTTGGTATTTAGTAACAACTCTGGTATCAGCCAAAGAGACCTTACACAGCTTCCTCATCTAGGACATCTGTTTACCAGCCAGAAGTGAATGATGCATTGCACTGAGACAAAGATACAATTCTTTTGTGTTAATTTATTTTCCTTATGTCTAGATTGGGGCAATATGGCATTTGATTAAAAAAAAAACCCAAACCCAAAACCAAACAAACAAAAAAGCAAAAAACACCCAACCAACCAAACAAAAACCTGCTTCCAATTTCAGCACATGAAATAATTTCCTAGATTCCTCTTGAAATAAAAATTTCCTGTTTTTTCTCTCTAAGTTGGTGTTACTTCAAAAAAAACTCTAAGTGACAAAATATTACGCCCACTGTTTCTCAACAGAATTTGCCAAAAAGGATAATTACGTGAGACTGCTAGAACTCAAATTTGAACTGGAACTTTTTGTGTGAGAATATGGATTTCTATTATATTGATAGGCTCAACTCTTCTTCAAAGGGCATGAATAAGAGCTGATCAGCCAATGGAATTTATGTTGCATGGGAATTCTAACAGTTTGACATTTGCTTGTCGAATCATTAAACATTTCTGCAGGACAGTTACCAAAAAAAATCCCAACTTGCTTTGGAAATGTCACACAAAAATATCTGCATTTTGCATCAAAATGTCAAAACAAAACATTGATTCAAGCTGCTATGTTTCAAAATGTCAGTTTGGTATTTTTTATCAGTATTTTGGCTGTATATGATGTGTAAATTTTACTTAGAAATTATTTTTAAAAATTTCATTGAATTCTACTTCTTCATAGTAAATAACAATTTTTTATTGGAATCTTTTGCACAGCTCTATGGTCAATGGTGAATTTAAAAATGCTTAAAGAAGTAAAAAAAGTATTAACACTTACTCACATATTCCCTCACCCCCACTTTAATTGTAGTGTAAAGCATATTTCATTCAAATTATCAAAAAAAAAAAAACAACCACAAACCAAACAAGAAAAAACACTTCAAATTTTCTTAATGTATGGCCAGCACCATGGAAAATACCCAAACCATCACTATCACCAGAATATCCCACTGCCTTTTTTATTCATAGTTAAACCCTGGTAAAGAAAGACATCCCAGTTTGAACAATATACATAAAAAAAATCCCATATTCATCTTGAGAAGATCACATCCTAGAGAGTGTGGCTCCCTTCAGACAATCCCAGGAGTGCATTACATTTAGGAATAGCTAAAATTAAATTTATACAGCACATTCAAAGTATCTTTGTACCCTGAGGGCCAAGCTGACGCTGTTTGCTGTAAGAAGCATCCTTACATGATGGGTATTTTGAGTTTTGATTTCTCATCTGCTGCCGTGTGCCCCAGTATAATAATATGGCCCAGGTAACGTGTCTCCATCTTTCTGATAGCACCTTTGCAAATTGTAGGAGACAGGAAAGCACCCCCTTCTGTCACTGATACTCTTTGGCACGTTGTTTCTTTCTCTGACTGTTTTTCCCCACTGGAGTCCTCTGCTTATTAGAGCTTCTCTGCTGAGACAACCTTCAGTTCTAGCCCCTGAACTCAATTCTGAGACCATGCAAGCCCCCAGAAATTTTAGAACACGACCTGGTAATCTCCTGCTCCTCTATTAATCAGCAATTTCCACCACGTTTTCCTCACCACCAACTTTCACTCATAGCACTTCCAAAAATTTACACAATGTTGAACAGTTTTACAGCAATAAAGCACAGCTCTTAACTAATCTATTATCCCTTTATGTCTGAAAATGTGAGCAAAATTGGAAAGTGGAACTCACCCACATTTTTTCAGCTCAACTTGCAAATGTTCTAGGAAAGAAATTATTTTCTCCTCTAACACTGCAGTCAAAAAGCATCAATTGGCAATTTACATACATTTTCTATTAAACTTTTCTATCAGAAAAATTGCTTTTATGATCCAGACACATAATTTATTATGCAATGCACCACCACCATCATCACAGCGAATTGCATTTTACGTGTTTATACTAACAGGGAAGGTGATCAGCTTTAGCCTTCTTTTCATTATATGCATCACTCATCCTCCACCACCAAGATCTCTGGATTCTGTAGCATATCCATCATTATCTAACTGCCAACTGTTTTCAGAGGTTCCACTGCTTTAAGCTCATTATTTCTTCAGATTGGTGAATCTACAGAGAATCTTTCCACAACATACAGCAGTCAGCATGGCACATGTGTACAGATGAATGGTAGGGGTTTGTCTTTCACAGTCTCTTTGTACCTAGTTTTGCCCCAGAACTGCAGCATGTAATGAGCAGCAAATGCATATTCTTATGTCTAAAAATAATAAAAAGCTAAATGGCATTAAAAATAATAACCAAATAGTGTCATCTTTGTGTGGATGGGCTGTTGTGAATAAATCTAGTTTACAGATTGCTCAGTAGTTTGGGGTTACCACCTCTTTATAATGCAGACTAAAGCACATACACAAAGAGCTGTGCTAAGATAAGGAATTCCTTTCCTGTCCCCATTTACCTTGCTGTGTTTAATTTAATCAATAGCTGAATGGTGAAGAGGAGGAGAATTGAATGTTTCAAGAGACTGATAATGGGATATCGAACCTTTCATCTCTGTATCATTGATTCAACATAGGAATTGACACACTGGATCAGAGCAGTGGTCCATCTCCTGAGATATTCTCTCTGGCAGTGGCCCGTACTAGATGTGTTTCAGGAAGAGATGTTAGAAACCCCGTAGTAAACATTTATGAAATAACCTGTCCTTAGGAAAGGTTTCTTTCTAACTTTCTTATTTACAGTTTGGCTAATGTTCTCACTTAGGGTAGTCTGTAACTCTTTAAAAATCTCTCAAATCCGATGGACTGGAACATAGGTGACACATTGGTTTAAATACATATCTAACGGAAGTCTGCATTCAGCTGAAATCTTGGCCACCATGTTGCAATGACTTCCAGAGAATTATGTGTTGCAAAAAATACTAACTCCATTGCAGTTATCCTTAACTTGTTGCCATTCTAAATAAAGAACCTTACCTCTACACAGTGTAGCCATTATCACTAATGGCCATCTAAGCCATCTTCTTTTTCATTAAAATAATTGTAAACTTTTCAATCTGTCTTGAAATGATTGGCCTTTCATGCTTCTAATTATTCATATTGCCCATCTCTATACTTCATGTATTTCTGATATATTTTCTTTGAGGCAGGATAACCACAACTGAATAGAGTACTCCAGGTCAGGACATACCACTGATTTATTTAATGACATTGTAAGATTTTTGGCACTATTTCTCTCCCAGTCTTTTTGCACCCTAACAGTTTGTTTGCTTTTTTGACCCTTGCTCCATATAGTGCAGAGAGTTTCATTGAACCATCCAGTATAAGGCACAGGTATCCTCTTGAGTGACAACAGCAATGTATTTGGGTAGCACAAATTATTCCTTCTTATCTTACATTTGTCAACACTGAACCATTATCCTGACCATTCAGCTAAATTTGCTAAATTTTACTTGTTTTCTTACTGCTTTTTTGATCTTGAATTTTCTGAAACATTTAAGTTTATTTTAACTCTCTTTTTTACTTACATTATGCATTTTCCTTAACTAAAATAGAGGGAAAACAGACCAATTTCTAGCCCTGCTATGAAGCCTGGAAATCCACCCACATGTATGTACGTACCTTAACTCTTACCACGTTCATAATGGCTTTTTTCTTTTCATTGTTCTCCTTTACTTAAATAGCTTCTAGTTTCTTCTTGTGTCTTCCTGTAGCTATTTCCTGGCAGCATTTACTGAGAAGATTTCTCTTCAGAAATTCAGCTAAAATACGCTGTTTGGTTGGCATAACATATTCTGGTAGATTAGAAAAAAATGGGCTTTCTTTGTGAAAAGTGACTGTGTCACTTTCTGTCACACTGTTACGTCTCTATTATATAACACTAAAATCATGGTCTTATTATTCAGACATACTGAGTTGGCATGTCTAGGAACATTTCTAAAGCCATAAAAACCAGCCTCAGCATTTGCTGTTTTATCAAAGCTGGCTGCATTTCATGGGACATCACCTATTCTCAAGAGCATCTCAAACATTTTTTTCTTAAATTCCTCTTCATGTCTCAGGTGTCCTATCCACTTCAGTATCTTGAGGAAACAAAAAGAAAAATTATGAAGGCAGCTGCCCTTTCCGGACGAAGTGGAATAAGCTAGTTGTCTTCATTCAGGTCTTAACACAAAATTCAAACCAAAACCCAGAGAAATGACCCTGTTGGTAGCCTTGGTGAAGATGTTACGCACATGCAGTTATGAACAAAACAAACAACTCTTTCACTGCTGGGCAGGTTCTGGTCCTTTGATATCAGAAATAATGAGTTTTGGCATCTTACTAAACAAAAGCTTTCAGTTGTTTTCTTCTCAGTGCTTTTGTGTGTGAGGAAGCAGAAGTGCTGAGTCTGTCAGGCTTTTAAATATTCTTAACAAGAAGCATAGTGGCATGACACTAAGTATGTTAACTAGGCTGCAGGTAGAGAGCTATTTAATGCCATTCTGTGTCTAAGTCTAGCTAAATTGCTTTGTGTTTGTTTCTTTTGAAAAACAAAACTCTCTAATCCAGCACTTAACCTTAATGTGCAGTTCTACCTCCTCAGACCTGAAGGCCACCTAGAGACAGCAGCTTCAAACATGTACAAGTCCACACCTTTGTTTTCTTCTATGGATTTCTCTGGATTCAGATGTTCAAGTCTTCATCAGCTGGAAGCAAAAAGACAACTTAGTTACATTCAAGATTTGTATCACTTCAAGATGTTGAGGATCAAGGAGGTCTCTATATCTACACCTTGCACCTAACAGAGAGGAGATGAAGGGACAAACAACTTGGGATGCTCTACGCATGTGTCCCCTCTCTCAGCAGCAGCCAAGCATTCCCAATGCGCACAAGCCTTGGGCACCTCCCAGAGGTGTGGACATGAGGTATTTCTGCTTTACCTCTGTATATACATCCCTCACAGGCACAGTTGTCTGGGCTGGAGATTGTATCCACAGCAAGGATAAATGTATGACATTCTCAGCATTACTCATACCAGCATTTGGGGGGGGGGGGATTAATTTGTAAAAAAAAATATGACCTAAAAGCCTGAGTTTCAAATTTAAGTTATTTTAAAGGTTGATTTACTAACTCTAATTTATTATGTGTGATAACAGAATTCTGTAATTGACTGCATGGCTTCATGGCTGAAGTTAGTAATTCATATGAATAATGCTGCTAAAAGAAAACATGTTATGTGATCAGTCCATAGCAATCAATCAGATATGGTGCCTAGACCACAGCTATCTTCACTGTTTTTCCTAAAACAGAGAATAGCTGAGAGGACTAGTTATCTCAGCTGTAAATATCTGAGTTACAGGAGCACAGCTGGAACGTCACGGCTCCCTACCCCGGCACAGCCTTTCCTATAGCTATAGCAGCAGGCCACTATTGAGGGCTAAAGATGAAGAAGTTCTGTAACTTGCTACTGTCACGCTTACAATAAAGTGTACTCTCATCTTGAGCATTTCTGAGTCTTTTTGGTGCCTATCTTTAAAGCATAAATGTAGCATTCCTGGATGCCGCTCTCTGTAGATAAAAGCATACAACATTTTCATAAACAGGATAAAACACTGCAATTACAGAGAATGCACTGATGGTGCCAGATCCAAGGCCAGGTAAAGGTGCACCCTTCTACTGCTGGGCACATTAGAAAATACTGAATTTCAATTTATTAAAGTAGAAGATTGGGAGAAAAGAATGAGTTCTTTAAGCAAATAGCAGTGGAGCTTTCTCATGCATTAGGGCATAAAATGACACTCTGTGGGAGTCAGAAAGTAATTGTTCTCCTTCAGATGAGACGGGGCACAACTAGCCAAGCAAATTATGAATGATTTACCTATAATGCATAAGGTTTAAGGTGTTGTTTTTAAATCACACACACTGGTCATTTCTTGTGTTAAGGTAGCTTCTGTGCCTCCTGTGCCCAAGTCTTACATTAATGTGGATAAAACACAGTTAGCCCGTTTGGAATTATATTAAAAAAGTGGCATTAAAAACATTTAGAAACGTCCTCTGATACTGTAGTCAAACTAAGAATTAGGATGCTGGGATGAATGCATCAAGTCTTTATGAGGAGGTTTGAATACTACGCTTGCATTTCATGTTCAGCAAACTTTTGTCAGTCACAGATATAAACGGATGGAGAGGGTCAGCTGCTACAACAGCAATTACTCATAAAAAAAAATTTCAAAAATGAAGTGAAAACGTGACTCAGCTTACATTTGTTCTCCCCACAGAAATGCACAATATCTGCATTTCACAATGTGCAACTCATGCAATTGGTGGACTGCAATAGGAAATATGAAAACAGATAGGGACATGTAAACAGAAAAGGAGATGTGTGTGTGTGTGTGTCTAGTCACCTAAAAAGCATGCTGGAAAAACTAAGAAGGCTTTTCTACAAAATCATGTAAACCTTCAGCTGAAGAGACTGCCTCACCCCAACTCATGGAGGTTCTGCCTATAGCAACTTCATTATAAACATAGGCAAGTACACGCCTGTCAAACTCACAGTCAGGGCTGTCTGCAGTGTGCAGTACTTGGAGGAAGGAGTCCCTGCAGAGCAGGGTGTTTTGATGAGAAACTCAGCAGCATACTGGACCTCGTGGACAGAGCCTGCTGGCATGCCCGCCCCTCAGTACAGCCAGGCAGATGGAGGTGCTGAGCTGGGGGTGGCAGCAGGAGCAGGGATGCTACAGGGAAGGTGGCTTCTTAATAACACTTCTGCTTGAAGCAACTTCTTGTCAGCAGTCAAAGTTTCAGGTTCATGGAGCTGTGGCCTCCTAAAAACTGCTGCAGGACTGACGTAACTGTTAGTTTATTTGGTGAGTTTATTTGGTGAGCTCCAATAAATGGGTGACGTGCTATGAAGTTTGCTAGGGGATGCTGGCTTTCTGCATGCAAAGCAGAACAGCTGATTTAGTGGATTATCACTACTTTCACATTGCTTTGGCACAACACAATAATCCTGGAGAAATCTAACAGACAATAACCACCTTCTTGTTTCTCAGTTTAAAAGCCTCTTATTTCTGATGCTTCAATGGTCTTCAGAATAAACATTTGCTAGTATTCAAATAGTTAAAGACATCACAGTAAATTCCCCCCTTTTCATTTATAGACAGACATGAATAAATTAATTGGACATTCTTAAGCCAAGAAAAAGACAAGGTCTTTTTGGCACATTCAGTGACAGTAAATCTTTGTCTTATCCTTCCAGGTGGGAAAGTATTTGTGGCTTTTTTCATGCTTTTAATCAAACTGCAGACATCTCTGCTGACAGCCACTCCTCCTTTCATGAGCCTTTTTTGAGATAGGTATGGCTTAAAGATGATATAACCTCTTAATAACCCTAATCAGGTTATTTTTATTATTTTTTAATTCATTGTAATCCTACTAAATCTGTGGAAATCTAGAATTAAAATTTGTTTCTTTAATGACTTATCTTTAAAACATTAGCTATGCAGGGCATTAAAATATTATTTACCAAGAAAGAAACACATACATTGGTAAGACAAAACATTACCTTGCTGGATCTAGTGATTTTATTTAGGGAGAACAAAACAAAATCCTTAAGAAGCTGACCTTTCTCCTTTGTCTGAGCCCAGGAGGCAACACTGATTTGTCACTAACTCTTCAAGTTACTATTTTATAGCTACTCCAACAACATATTTTGGCAGCATATAAGATGTCCTGCTGCACACAATTAACCGATATGCTGTTCATGCAAGTAATTCCTACTACAGTTCCCACTATGTACAACATGGTCTTACTGTTGTGTATTAAACCACTGATCAATGAGGTTGCAGTGCAAGCACAGGGGGCAGTTCTTCCATATGATTTGGGTATGCTATAAGAGCCCACAAGAGTAAAGCTTCTGCCCCATCCTTCTCCCCCTCAAAAATTCACAAAAGGATCCCAAACAGAGCCCAACAGTCAGACTCATTTTTGCATATTTTAAATATCTACAGATCCAGCCACAGTCTGCTTCACTTGGTTTTCCCTGAAGAAAAAGAAAGACTTTATCCCCATTTTAATGATCACAGATCACTAGAAAAAACTACACAGATCAGTGTAATCCATTTATTGGTTTGTGGTGGAAAATCCTATGGAGAGTGTCACAATTCCCTGTGCTGTCCCTGAGTGCATTTTGCATTAGGACCTGTGATTTAGCTGAAGGATATATAAAAACCACACACAGTCAGACAGATCCCTCCTGGCTACACATCTGAGAATGCTCAGGAGCATAAGGTTGACATACAGCAAGCTACACTCACAAAATGAGCCCTGAACCACCTGTTTTAGATGTTAGTATACAAAGATTTTCAAGGTCTGGAGCTTTTGACCAAACCACACCACTCTTGTGGGATCTGTTCTCTCTCTCCCTTCCCTTCCCTCTTCTTGTCTTCCTACCAACCATGAACACAAAAGCAATGAATGTTAAAGGACCGCAAACTACTTAATGGAAGCGTGTTTTAAGGAAAGTAGCTGTTTATCTTATTCAAGGAGTCTGCTCCTGAAATGGCACAGCCATGAAAAGCAGTCCTTTGAGACTAGAGTAATCTCTGGTGTTACTATGGGCTCCCTTGTCACTAATAGCTACCTGGTTTGAATAATACCTTTTACCTTTTTTTCATCTGATTTTTCTGATCACTGCAGTTTAGCTCAAACTTGAAGACAGTCACAATGCATTTTCTTAATTACACTGACTCCGTTTGCATGAAGAGAAGGTTCTATTTGCATTTCATGCAAACTCAACAGCTTATTACTGATTTTATACCTATAAAAATGATAATTTTAAATAATGAGAACACAGTTCTTACTTTCTTGTTAGGTCCTTTGCTATACATTTATAACTATGACCTAGAAATACAGTAGAACATCTGCAAACAGATAAATCAGTAAGTTAGTCATGGATGTGTTTATTCTTTTTTACATAACCACAAGCCTTTCTAATTTTTAAGTCCATTTTATAGCTCAAAAGAAAGATTTGTTGGTAGACTGTAATAAGTCAAAACTGCATTGAGACCAGAGGAAGCAAGCAATGGTATTCCACCATAATTTTTTAAGATTATAAAAGCAATGTGAGCATACAAAGTTTGGGAAAGAGCAATCTGGTGTTTCATTGCCTAGTTGAAAGCTGAATATTTCCTGAATTCTTGCAAACTCAATGGGGAAGAGGTGGGGAGTTTTGGAAGACATTTTGGCTGATCTTTGATCACAGACTTGGGAGAGCTGCTTACAGCAAGGAAGGCAATGACTTGACACCAGTCTCAAAATACTTTGTGTGTTACACTGCTTGGGATCTTCCTTGCATAAGCTCATTCGTGAGACACTACATGAAGACAACAAAACAAAACCCCTCAATATTGACCAAGAAAAAGCAAAATGAAACAGACTTCAAAACTAGGTAAGCTATACAAACACCTTAGGTGGACAGTTAAGTGGCAGAAGTTCTTGGCTTCCAAGGGCAAAAGCCATAAAAAGAGAAAAATACTATTTCTTTAGATTATCAAAGCACTGAGAGCAGATACTCTCTGTTCATCTACTGATGCCCTCCACTTTTTTTTTTAGTTCAGAGTGATAGTGATTACTCACAAAGAAATCACTGAATTTCACAGTTTTTTGTGTTTCTACTTATTCCGTAAAAGAAAATAATGTAATAAATCCTTTGTTATTCAGGAAGATTTAATGAAAGTTTTAACTAAACTGCTTCTTCACAACCTGCACTCCTGTCAGTAACTATTGTCATTATTATTGTAGGAGAATTGTGACTTCTCCATGACTGGACAACAATAACTGTAGTAAGGAAAGAGAAAATGAAGTTGTTGGAACCTTGTAGCAGAAACTTTCAGTCCCTTCAGGAAGGGATTAATTCATAGAGCAGGAAAAGCTAGGACAAAGGAGAAGGGTCAGACTATTTAAGGACATCTAAATACTCCTGCAGGGTAAACTGGCTTAAATATTGCCCAAGGCTACATCAGGTTATTGGAATACTCATTGACTAAAATAATTTTAAAAGTCAATTTATTTTACAACAATCACACGAATGATTTGGAGGGCTTGCATATGCAGTTTGGAGAACCTGATGGTGAGTGGGGACAACCAGCACTCCTCTACTCATGAGCCCTCACTGTCAAGTGCCAACACATCAGTAACTTCACTTTGCCTGCTTTCTGAGACTGAGTATCTCTAGTCATGTCTGTAAAGCATGGGAAGAGTCAGAACATATTGCGGTAGGTGCTTTTCATAGAGATCGCTCCCTGCTGCCTCAGTACAAGGAGCTTATGTGTGGGATGAGTGGATCAATCTTCAGTTCACAGCCTCTGTCTTTCTGCTTACTCCTGTCTCTGCCACTCCTTCTTTCCTATTCTTTCTCAACCTCTTTTCACAATTGCCCATCTTCATCTGCAATGGTCTCTCTGCTGTTCTCTCACCTGGTATGGATTTTGATTTGTCACAGGGAAAGAAAAAAGACAAGACTCAGATAATGAAGGTAGACTGTGAAGTCTACATTTATGCTTCCTGAACAGAAACTCTGCCTGCATGAAAATCAAATAGGGAAGGGAATAAAACATGGTGATTTTGAGACCAGATTTTCCCTGATTCCCTGAGAAGCCCAGAAGTCAGAAGTCATTGTCAGCTCCCTGTTTCTGTGTTTCAGCCTTATTTTCAGCACAGGGTAGAGCTTTATGCCACCGCTCTTGGCTCTTATTCTGCCTTTCCAGGAGTGGGAAGCATATGGGAATGCCTGACAGCTTAAAATTCTGCAGTCCTGAGGTGGTGAATACTATTACAACATTGAGCAGCCCTGAAAGTGCTCCAGCTTCTTCCTAAGGACAGCCCCAAACCTCCTTACAATCTGCCCAGGCTGTTCTCAGCAAAGCTATGCAAGACCCCAGGTTTTCTCCCAGGAGATTCGCAGGGTGTTATAAAAGGGCAGCGCTCTGTGTGGCTAAGCAGTGTCAAAGTGAGACCATCCAATGACAAACACAACGTGAGCTGAAGTCAGAGGCAGTAGCAGTTCCCCCCAGCTTATACCATGATTGTGCATCTGTATCACTACAGATAGATTATCTTATTTACAGAATTAGACTAACGATAGGGTATAAAAATGCAAAACATTGTTCTAACCTCGAGTTTCTCAGTTTCCTCCTCTGGTACATTTGTCTCATAATTAAAGGATAGTTTTTGTCTGTGAATGATAAACATTTTGAGCTTGAATTAATGCAAATATTTCTCTCCTATCTCAGTTGGTAAAATAATAGAGATATTCCAGGCTATCTCCTATTGCCCATTAATGTTGTGTATATAAATAAGCCAGGTTATCTTTTCCTTGTGAGAAATGTTTTATCTAACAGGCTCCTGTCTAGTGGTTCAGTACTCTACCATTCTAAATTAGGACACTTTATCTTAAGGCTTCATAATCTTACGAGACTATAATTGGAAAGTTTATAAAAAAAATCCTGCTTTGTAAGCTTGGCAGCTGAGATAGAAAGAGGGAATGAGAAAGGCTACAGCAGAATTACACCATCACTGCTAGCCTGACTCCGCTTGACAGAGCCGTTTAATATTTTGACAAGACAAAATATAAAGCAGCATTTTATTCTGTAGAGACTTCACTAGACACAAGCATGGAAGTGCTTGTGATCAATAAAGTTTGCGGTGGAGAGTGATTTATTTACAGCAGGGTATTATGTAGAGAAAGAGCTGTGATATTTCCACAGGCTTTGACGGCATAATGGGCCCCTCTCAATCCTTACATGGAAGGGTTAGATTGTCATGGTTGCTCAGGCAGTATTCAAAACGTTATCTGATCAGCCTTAAAGACTTCAGAACGAGACAGATGATTAGTTACCCTAAACGATCCTCATCATGCAGAAATTGATGATTTAATATAGTCAATGACAGACGATTCCATTTGTACTAGATAAAGTGTCTGCGGTTTGTATCAATCATAATAGAGTTATTATTGAGCATAAAAGAAAAGCATGTTTAATATCATTAATTCCAGATATGTCGCTTTCCACATCTGGCATTCATCCATAGAACAGAACCACTCCAGGCTATCATTCCTGCCTGTGTGCTGGTGACTCCAGTGTTTTTTTGTAATTTCAAAATGTTTTTCAGCACCTCCAGCTAGGTGCAATAACAGTTTACAGATTACCTATGTCATCACATTTTGACAAACTTCTCAATCTGATGTGACCTTCATCTTTAGCCATCTGCTTGCCTTTGTTTCTGCCTTTTTTTTTTTTTTTTAATAAACCTCTGCAGCTTAAAGCTGCAGTGGTTTGTTCCATATTCTTCTAGGTCAAGATTTCACCTGTGTAAATCCAGTAACACAGACTGAAATGTACAGACAGTAACCTGGGTTCAAGTCTCAAGGTAGCTGACACTGGGTAAACCTCCTAGGTAGATGTTTTCATCACTTCCTTCAAATGCTTTTTAATTGTTAATGGTTATTAACGATCCCCACATAAAAATCAGTACTCAGAAAATACCCCTTTTAAAACTAGTCTTTCTGCAGGGTCTGGCTTTTTTTAATTCCTAGAAAATGTGGGGCAGAACCTGGAGGTTTCCCAGCCAAATCATGAATACCCATAAGTGACTGAACAGAAACCATGCTGCAAACGCAGCTCAGACCACTGCGCATGCAATCGGTTAATTCAGCCATGGAACCCCAACACTCACCAGAGGATTCAAATGCACGTGCCACTGGTCTCTAGGAGGGAGACTAAACTCCCAGAGAAGTACTGAATCTATGTACAGATTTTTTTTTTCTCCCTATTTTCCTGAATCCCAGCTAAAACTTCAAATGAGGAATAAAGGTACCTATGGGATTTTGTTTCTTTATCCATTCAGATGGATGATTGCATGGTTTTAAGTGATAAATGCTCAAAGAAAGAAAATTAAAGGGTTATAAAGGAGTGCAAGCATACTTTTTTTTTTAATACCAAGCCCAAGATTTCTTATTATATTGTTCAAATCAGCAAATTGGTGAGGTATTCTTTTACATGCAGCCATAGGGGCCTCCTCACTGTTTTTTTCCTGCTTGCATGGGTGTTTTATACCAGTGGGGAGAACAGTCCAAATGAGTTGGCTGCCTGCCAGTTCAAACAGCAGGAAGTTTACTGATGCTGGAAGCCTTATTTATTTTGTGTTTTATTTTGGAAGGAGGAGTAAAGAAGGCTAATAACATTTCAGGGGCAAAGAGTGAGTTGTTGTCCTGCTCTTCAGGCTCTGCTATTAACCAAGCATTGCAACATCTCCTATACTGCAGAGTTCAATTTAAAGACCAAATCTGCTATTACCTCCTCCTCTCCTACTGTCACTCCTCCAATGGAAAGGACGAGAAAACTAAATCATCTGAGTAACTATTACTGTATATATAAGTGTTGGAACTAGGGGAGGGAAGGAAATGGTAACTATTAAGTAGATCCCAGTTAATTCTGTGCAAAACAAGACGTGAAAAGTTAGGCACAGACCTGAACTGACCTCAAAGCCCCAGTAAAGCAATTATCATGATCATTTAATAACAGCAAAGATCCTGACCTTCCTACTTTATTTTTATTCAGTCTGTACCTAATGATATTTTTCCTTCGGTAGAAAACCCATTTTTCTGGTGGGGAAGAGCTTGCCGCTGCTAAACCCCAGCTGCTGGGTCCTTCCCCTTCAGGTGCTGCCCATTTCATTTCTGCAGATTATGATCAATAAAACCAGACTGGCAAAAGGGCCTAGTGATGCCACCAACCCACTCACTCATTTCAGTGACCTGGTTTGCAGACCAGCCCCTCAAACCATTCCTTCAGAGCAGCCAAAGGGGGAATGAGATGCTCTGACAGTGTGAGAATAAGTAACCAAAGGAAGTGGGGAACCTTCTAGTGGGATGCCACTGGTAGAGGATGGGCTCCAGCACTTTCATCATCAGCAACACCACACCTTGGGGACTTTAAGCAAAGACCTCCAGCCTCAGCAAAGATTGTTTTAGCACCCAGAACAGAAGTCATCCCTGGGAAACTGCCATTAGCAGCTGAGCTTCATGTGAATAACCCTCATGGCTCCAATTTCTATACACAGGTAAGTTGGGCCCTTGAGTTTTGATCAGCCACTTAAGAAAAAAAGTAACTGATATCAAGGGTGGTACGAGGAGAAATCATTACCTCATTTTGGTAACTACTGTTCACATTAAAAGACTTTCATTGTGAAAATAAGATGAAAAGATAAGCATTCAATACAAGAAGCTATAAATATAAAATATGGATGCTGAACATGGCATATGGCTTAAAGCAGAAGTGATCAATCATCACAATAACTCAAGTTCACTAGACAGCTGAAACTGTTAGAGCAGAATAACAGGTGACTGCTTCCTTGGTATCATTAAAGATTTTAATAGAGTTATTCCTTTCTGCATATAAGTATATGCAGATGTGTGTTTGTGTGTATGCACATGTAGAAAAGGGTAAGCTATAGGAACTGCTACAAGCGAGTTAAAAAATACTGGCAAATATCTTTTCAGTTCTTCAGGCTAGCCTTGCTAGAAAAGAAAAATTTACTTTCCTCTAAATGTTCTTACTGGAAATTAGCATTATGTCAGAGAACACCTACCTTTGGCCTTGAATTTCTAGCATGAGACAAGTATCAGATGATGTTAGAATGCTCTCACATATTACCTGAGAATCTTCTGATGGCAAATCTAGCCAGCATCTTTTGAAGGAAAAAAATGAAACTTCCCAAAACCTGAAAGGAAAAGAATATTCAAATTTTTCTTCAGCATATTAAACCTTTCTGTTAAAACAAATGGTTATTGGTAAAAGAAAAAAATTAACTCTGGAGGAAAATTTAAGAAGAGATGCAACAAAGAGATACATTGGGTCACAGCAGTGAATATACAGGTAGAGACTTTTAAACAATGTGAAGATTTCTAGTCTCGGAAATTAAAAGGTTCAGAAAATGCTCTTGAAATAAAAAATATTAGAGGGTACTGGCAGTACCACATAAAATGCAGATGAAATTGTATTGTTAGGAGATATAAAAGAGTAATGACTGCTCTAAGTGTGCAAGGTGTAGGAAAGGAGCTATAATATAAACTGAAAAGTGGGCAAAGAAAAGACACAGGCAATGGTCACTGTCCTTTGGTGTGTATATCTAGTACACTCTGCTCTCAGCTGGCTGTCCTGACCACAGGTGGGTGGAAGTCTTGGTCACTGGAGAGAGCATAGACACCCAGACTTCACCACCCCTGGTTCCCACTCAGACACTAACAGCAGCTCTGAGGAAGTTCCATACCACTCTTCACAGTCACAGCTGGTCCCCAGAACCCAGGCAGTCATGAGTGACTTTACATTTCCACTTACTTTTCTGTCCCACCGTTTTGCCTTGTAACCCCTGACCCTGCAAGAGTCATCTTCTGCATCCCTCAGATTCTTCTCTTGAATGTTAGATTTCTATATCTCCTCAGTGTCTCCAAGTCCCTCCCAGCTCCAGAATAGCAGCTACCATCCCAGGGACTACATTTTTTTGGGTTCACTGAAACATCAGGGTACAGCAGGCAGCCACACTAGGGGCAGTTTTGTTTCTGCATTCTGGGTCCTGGTGGGATTGGTGGCTGTCTTCAGTGACCACAGTTCAGCATTAACCCTATTACAAGAAGTGCAGAATGGCTTTCTTGCTCTTCCTTGCTGCACACAGGAAAA
Organism: Pezoporus wallicus; assembly: GCF_028554395.1. NCBI lineage: Eukaryota > Metazoa > Chordata > Aves > Psittaciformes > Psittacidae > Pezoporus > Pezoporus wallicus. The sequence continues at coordinate 1,960,375 of NW_026641428.1, forward strand.
TTCATCCAGTGAAAACTAGAAGTAATTAGAAGCTTAAAGTAAGGAATAATGATGATGATGATAATAATAGTAGTAGTAATAATAATGAGAATTGCTAATAATACTGGTGGGGACTGAGACACTGAAAGACACTTGGGAAGGTGATGATGAGAAGAAAGCACGTGACAGCTTTACGCTCAAATCAGTACCAACAGGAGAATTTCTCCCATAGGTGTCCAGATGAGCTATGCAGCTCCATGCCCTGGTAAATCTGGATTCCTTAGCTTGTCAGAGCATAGCCTCCCCCCTACCCAATTTTGTAAAACAATCTGTTTTCTCACGATGTTTGGAAGACACCTGTGATTTCCATCTCTCTGTCCAACAGCAGGATTTTCCAATAAGAATCACTCTTTTTCCAGTTCAGACCTGTCTCCAAAATCTCAAGATGTTTGGTCAGAGTGACATTTCAGCCACTTTCCTTCAGCAAAAATGACATTGAGCGCAACAGCAGAGGAACTGAGAGAGGGCCATATATAGACAGACAAGAAAATCGGGCTCAAGAGCCAGTGTTGTGTGGAACCACTTAAAGTCAAGATATATTCTACTTCTCACCTTTCAAGCAAATACATGTCTTTTGTGTCCACTCTTTAGGGTCACACAGAAAGTGAAACCTTGGAGACAGGAAAGAAAGAAAAAACAGATTATTACAGACCTTGCTGCTGTCCTGAGCAATTCTTCCTTTTTTCCATATAATGAATTAGCTTATTGTGCAAGAATTCAGTTTGAGTCTTAAAACATAGTGAACTACTATTCTAATTTACCAATGTCAGCTTTGTTTCAACCCACTGTTAATCATTTAGTTTTGTATGTTTTATAAAACTGAGACACATATTTATAAATATATGGTGGGGCACATTGGGGTACATCTTGCATACTTACACATATATTTCAATAAATACATAGTTATTGAAATTAATCTCTAAGAAACTCTGCTTAAGTTCAAATCCATCTTGTGGTCAACACCATCCAGCAATTGTGCAATTATGCTCCTTCCTTTTTCTTTTTCTTTTTTTTTACAGGTCATCCATTCAGTTCTGTCAAAATCCTGCAGTTGATCTAGTTCCTAGTAATAAAAGTAGTTACTTTGAGTTCTAGTTTGCTATAATTATACTGCTACAGACTTTACATACTCTAAAATGAAGGGGTATGGCATTGCAGCTCCAGCAAGCTGCAACTCAAGTCTATGTGGCCTTCCCAGAGCTTCCCTGTGCCTTGCCATATTATCACCATTTCACCTTATAAAAAGGTTATATTTGCACCCTTGCAGTTTAACATTATTTTTCCTTTTCTTAACTTGCTGTTTGGTGTCTCAGCATGACTGAAGGAAATCCACTTACAGTATCATTCAAGGCAGAGGTGCACTTTCCCCCACCACTTGGTTTTGCACAGCTTCCCTAAGCCCTTGACTTTTCTCCCACAGATTTCCCACTTACTGATTCCTTATTTCTCTTCTCGAGGAGGGTTTGTACTGTACATTTTCCACCACTGGGTATCCTACTCTGCCTTTCCAATCTGCACATTTATGACAGCTTTTTTTTGCTTTTAGGATCTAAAAACATAGGATCATTCTCTTCTGGCGCTCTTCCACTGGCTGCTCAGTAACAAAGGAGTGGGCTCAGAAGGAGCATCACAGGGAATAAACCTGCCACTGGATAGGGCAGAGATGAAAAGAAATCAAGGTGTAAGTGCATAAGATTGACCTGAATGATGCTGGTGGTGATAACACATATTTGCTTTGCTGGCTCAGGCTTTCCAGATACCTTTGGAAGTGTGGGTGTGTACTACAGGGAAACTCAGAAAGCCTTTCTTGCTTGGTCTGTCTGTCATTCCCAACATGGGGAATAATGCCTGTAGTTGAAACAACTTGCAGAGAAATCTGCTCATATTAGGAAAATCTAAACAAAGCTGATTAATTCAGAGCCTGAATGCTCACCTGGGAGGCACTCCTACTGGCAAATTATCTCTCTGAGAATATAGATACAATCCCTGGCTTGTTCCAGTCTGCTGGGTATTACTCACAGGGATCAGTTAAAGCAAATCCCATTAGAAGGGTTCATTTGCCATTCCTGCACAGTCCTATGTTCTCATGCACTCCAGCTTCCTGGGTCCTGGAATGTGGGATGAGAGTTTGTTGTCACATCTTTGGATGGGATTCTCATTGTCATATTCCCCTAAAATCACAGCCTAGAATTCAGACCTTATATCCTAGTATGCCCTTAAGCCAATATGGTATGTATACATTTGTGTTCATGCAGAAAAAAGCTCAATAAAAAATACAAAGGGATCAAATTCAGAGTATTAGTCATTAGATCCATTAGACTCATTTAGTCCTCCCATCCCTTCATGTTCTTAGATCTTTTTCACATAAAAGTGCACTACAATATGTATTAAAGTTAAGGTTGTGAAAAAGCAAAACACCTTTGATCAAACTTGCTGGAAATGAAACCAAAGAACATGTTATATGAACAGATAGAACAGTACATGTTATATAAACAGATAGCAAACTACAAATGAGTGTATTTGCTGCCGTGCCCCTTCACAGCATGCACATGTGTACACCTACCACACAATAATATACATTACTGAATAATAAATCACACTTTGGTTCAAGTAACACAAAGCATTTTACAAACACTAATTAAAACTTGAAATCTCTCTCTGAGGTACTTAAATAACAATGTACATAATTTGTAGGTGGGAAAAGTGAGCCAAGGGAAGGTTAAATTAACTTGCTCAGAATTAGAAGGGGGAATCAGTGAAAATTCAAGATTATATGAGTTTGTATCCCACTCTTCTGTGCAAACTAAGGGAATCTGTCCTTCTTGAATCTACAGAATATTTGTTATTTCAAGTCTAAAAAGGTTTTCCAGAAGATTAATTGTCAGAGTTCATTTGATTATTATGAATTCTAAGCATTTGGTTTTAAACTGCTGAATAGGCTCGATTGCATCCCTGTTTCCCAATATCGCAAGACTTCTGACAGAAAAAGCAATCCTTGCTTAAAACATAAACCACCCCTGGATCTGACTCAGTGACAACTGGATACAACTGCGTGAGTTCTCCCAGGATGACCACTAATTGGTCCTTCATGGCAGGTACCACTGCCTCCAGGAATTTGCATCACATTGCACAGAAACACAAAAACTGAAGTAATTACAGAGCAGCTAAGGGAAGAGAGTGTTGCCACGAGCGGTGCTCCAGCCTCTCCTCCTGGGCTGTGTTATCCTCTCCTCGGGACGCAGCAGGGCCAGCAGAGGCATCTGCCCTGCCAGCACAGACCCCCAGTTCCCCCCACTGCACAGTGGCACCACTGATGAGCTCCCCCATCCTTCCCTCCATCCCCTTCTGAGGATTAACATTTTGCATAATTGTATCTATGCCTGCTCCTGTGAAATTATCTGAATTCAAAATACCCAAACTAAAGCAAAAAGTTACCTTATTTTCTAGATATACTTTTCCCTTTATAAACAGGGGTCATTCTTTAGCACCAAGCAAGGAGACAGGGACAGCAGGAGGCAGATCTCTATGTGTGGAGGGGTGGTCCCTTCGATACACAGTTCTCCACTGGAATTGTTCATAAAACTTGCACAGCACTGGGGGCAGCTTTGTGACATGCCTGGGGTATTTAACATTATTGATCTTTTTTGACAAATGACTAATGTAACACGTTCATTACCATTAATCATCCTTTTTCCAATTCAGGTAAACAAGGGCTAGTTTGGTTCATGTTCAGCTGACACCTATTTTCCTAATTATTCTTACAAGGATAGTGCTTGATTAAATTCAAATACGTATATATTTGGAAGAAAAACAATGATTTAACATTTTAACAAAATATTCCATAAAGGATCAACTTGCCTAACTGTGCTATTAGAAAGAAAAGAAAACCAAATATGTTATTATGCCTTAGAAATACATTTTAAAACTGGGTTTGCTGGTTTTGGCTCTATTAGCATGGAAGACAACAGATAGCTTCACAGTAAGGCTGGATGGAGAAGAATCATATTCCTGTCCCCTTATTTGCCTTTGGCAGCTGGGTTTATTATTAGACATGATTAAACCCCGCTTATGTTCCCATCACCCAAGCAATCAGCTCATGGGCTGCCCAGGGCACACGCTGCTCCAATAAGGTCCTGCTTTCCCCAGCAGGTGTTTGCTGTGGGTGTGAGTTGAGAAGATACAAGACATCAGCTGTAGTACTAGCTTCTGCCTTTCTTTCCACTGGGAAGGAACATAGCAGTTCCCCCTGCTTTTCCCCAACTCACCAACATCCTCTTTCCCAGACACGTCAACCACCCCAAAGAGAACAAAGCATGAAGACTGCTGTTTTCACAACATAAGCTTCCTATTGCTTCATCCTAATCCTTCCTAATGCTCAATCCTTGGCAGTATTCAAGGCCTGGTTGGACAGGGCCTTGGGCAGCATAGTCTAGTGTGTGGTGTCCTTGCCCGTGGCAGGGCATTTGGAACTAGATGATATTAAGGTTCTTTCCAACCCAAACCATTCTATGATTCTATTCTGATATATTTCAATAGCATTAAAAATATCTTCTCATTATCTTCTCCAAATCTCTCTAGTTAAAAATGTCAAGAGTTGGTACTTCTTATGCTGCTGTTAGCTGACTCCTTTAGAAACCCTTCATCTGCTTATGCTGGCTTTGCTGCCTTTTCACATCTATTTCAGTGGTGACTCCTGGTCTGCTCCCTCTGGCTTTTAAAGACAAGCTAATGGACTTTGAGTTGGGATAGTTCTTATTCACCGTGATTGTAGGCAGGACTATTGCAAGCCTAAGGCCAGCTTTTCCAGCCCTGCTGTTGCCTGGCTCTCCCAGGAAATCCTGTGCCCCTCTGCCAACAGCTGTGATGCTACAGCACAAGCAGCATTTCCCAATTCTACTATTTGCCTTTCTACTATTTGCAGTAACGCTATTTTTAAAAAGAACAAAGGTGATACTGCTATTTTCCCTATTATTATTTTAGTGCTCTGATGCTGTTCCCCATGTACTGTACTGACAGCCTCCTCACAGAGCAATTTAAATAGAGATGTAAAGCACATTTATTTCTCCTAATGAACATACCAATAACGCTCTTGCAGCGATGACTCTGTTTCCTGAAACCAACAAACCCTGAAATAATATTGACAGGACCAATTGCTTGAAATTTGGTAAAAACAGTGTATATTGAAGATACAAGAAGTCACACTAATAGGAATCCTGTAAGGCAAATGACTCCACAGAGGATAAAAAGTATGAAAAAAACCTTACCTGTGTTTTCAAAACACAGTTTCAAGAATTCATCATATAATTTAAAAGACTGAATAAAGGTAAATATTGAAATTCTTAATTCATTGAAATAGTTCATAAAAATGAGCTATTACTAAAATGTACCATTAGATAACTCAGACCAATTATTTCAGTTTTCAACAGCCTTAGTTTCCAATACTCAGAATACCTAGTCCTAAGAATGTTTTTTTGTTAAAGGGTTCAACCAAATTTTCCCTTACACTTTTGAATTAAAAAAACCCAAACGTTTGGAACCTCTGTTCTTTGCTTTCTTGAGAACATGTGAAAAGAGTGGTTATGGTAAGTGAATTTTATAATTCATGCACTCATTACTGACATAAAACCTATTCAGTTACCCAGTTCTGGTATAAAATCCTGATTATGGTGGAATCACCATAAGAAAAAACAATCCATTCTTAAACACAAACTCAGCTAAGGCGTGTATTAATAAATGTGTGCCATAGTCTCACACCATATTCTGGTAAAATGAAGATTTTTTAGGGCACATGAAGAAGGTGTCCTCCACTGCCTAACCGCTCTCCACTATCTGATTTTTACACCAAATAGACAGTGATATTAGAATGAGTAAAAGCAGCTTACTGCTACTTCTTAGGCCCTTGAGTGTCTGATAGCTGGTTCAGAGAGAAAGAAGTTTAAAAGTGAATCATTTCAGAGGGAAAAAAAGCTAATAGATGACAGCTGTGAAATGGAGCCGCTAGTCAAGAGAGAAACCTGGGGCTTCACCAAGCTTCAGATACCTCCTGCAAGATGATATCAGGGGAGTTTCAGAGATATTGCCTTGAAAATTATGTTATAAAGAGAATGAGTAGTAAATCATAGAATAGGTGGAAACTGAGGCAAGGTATAAAAGAACTTGTCATGTCAAATAGTCAGGGGACTTATAAAGAGTGATACAGAGAAGCTGTCCATGATAGCTGAACTGGTTCACACAGATAGACTGGAAGAGATGGAGGCCACACAGCTCCTTTCTTTTTCCTGCTGGCTATTGTATCTGGGACACCAAATTTTCCTACTCTCATTTGGTTAAGGCAAAGATTAGAAATAAGAACCCCATACCATGAAACAGCCCTCAGAAAACACTTTCATTCCTGTGTCAGTTTTAACCCACAGCACTAAGAGTCACTTTGGTCCTTAGGCACAAATGTGTAACTTTTCAAGAGCAGAATTCATCTAAGAGGATCAGGTGGCTGGACAATACTTCTGCTTGTCTCCCTTATCAGGCAAGGAAAAAAAAGAGCAGATCTTTTTCTTCCACGTACGTCACAGCCCTCTGTTAATTAACAAAGTACTGAATAATTGCAGTCAGGTTTTTTAACATCTCAGTTGCTGTACTTTCTTCATCTACTGTTACCACTGACTGCTTTTTCCATTATCATTAATATCTGCCTATGACAAGTAAATAATTGCTACACATCATCATCACTTTCTTACATGATTATCCTCTAGACACCTTAGTTTTATTTGCAACAGCTTTCTGTCTTTTCATGAAGCAAAAGAGTGTATACATACGATAACACTATAGGAGAAATTCAGATATAGGGTATCTCTGTTAAAACATTCCCCAATTGTCTTAGGTTACCTGCTGGCTCCATTACAATCTTTCAAACATAGGAAATCAAAGACTAGGGAAATGTTCTCAGCTTTGTAGTGCTCATAGTGGGCTTCTCCGCAGCTTCAGAGAAACTGCAATATTTTAGCAGTTCCTATCACTGACCTTCCCTATATTTTTTGCAGTTTCAGCTTGAAGTTAGCTCGCTTTGATATAAATCATTGCAATGTTGCATCACCATGGAGCAAAATCACACTACAAATTGTAACAAAGGAAGCTGATAACATGGGCTTTGGCTGATTATTATTCTTTACCTTGATAGAGGAAGGTACCTTGAAATTTAACACTCCCCAACATAAGATACTCAGGTCTGAATAGCTTATCCAATTATTATTTTTAAAATATTAGCACACTGGTAACTATGACAGGATTACCAGAATACAAACAAATTCTGTTTGGAAAAAAAAAAGTTGAAAACTTCATGTATTGACATGTTCTCCTGTTATTCTCCTTTTTCTTTCTGTTTTTAATGCAGCTGAGCCAAAGTTTTGAGGGTTGTTTAGAAAGTGACTTGTAGAGATTTCTGGGGTCATGTATATGTTCTTCAATGCTTGTTTTCCTTATAGAATGCTGCTCAATAGTGTGTGGTAACTTCAACAGTTTACAGTCCATTTATTTAATATTCATGAAGAAAGAAACTTCAAAAGTATAGGGTTATGTGCCTGACATGTTTCTTCCACAGAGTACCCCTCACTTTGGTATTATTACAGCTACAGCAGCCAGACTTCCAAACCCAGTTTACTTATATGAATTTGTAATAATGATATGCAGTTTATGACAGCCTCCTTTTCAGATTTGTTTTACCAAGCAGCTCTGTTGAAACTAAAATTGCAACCCAGACCAATTTCTGCTGAGAAATTTAAACAAAAACAACCCCCCCCCAAAAAAAAACAAAAACAACAGAAAAAGGAAGATTTCTTATACATAACAATTTATATGCCTTAAGCTTACTCCACTGATTGCTGACCTCTGAAAGGTGAGAAAGTACCTGTCTCCTGAGCCTAGACTTTGTCTATTGTGACTTAGTATTCAAATAGCAGGTTTATTTTTTTTTCTGCTTTCCACACAATAATTCTCAGACATGTTAACCAGTGAAGAGAGAAAATTTGATGTGCTGTGTATCATGGAAAAAAGACCTAGTGTAGAGCAAAGAAAGAGGACAAAAGTTCAAGGGAGTAAAAAGATTCTCAAACATTTCCCTGATTTCTCTTTTGTTTACATTTGTGCCTGTGAAGACAAATTTTGCACTAGTTTCTGAGACGTTAAAACTCTTACACAGTACAAGGAAATTCAATTTGCACAATAATCATCAGTGACTAACTCTTTCTAGTGGGTTAAGAGTGATTTCAGATATTTACAACCACGAGAAAAACTTTACAGTCAGTATTATGAAAATACTGAATTTTTAGGCAGGATCCCTATGTAGTAGGACAAGTGTACCTGAAGCTTGCTGTTACCCAAAAGTACTTTTGGACACATTGGTAGGTGCCATTGCACAGAATTTCTACAACTTGAGCATAAGATCACTACTGACCTTAGAAATCTTGAGAAGTGGCCCCCATTCTTCAAATGACCAGACTTACACCTTCCAGAGTCTATTGACAAATCGTTTCACATAAGGTTGTGTAGAATGTAATAATGGCATTTCATAGTATCTCCTAAAATAATTTCCTTCAGATCACATGCATTTAATTGCAACTGCATGTAACTGCATCAGAACAAGATTGTGTAGTTACTGCCATTCATATCCCTGTCTCACATATAGGTCCATGTCATAGACTGATGAGCCACCGTGCTTGGCATCATACAAGTCAAGGGGAAAGAAAACATTCTCATGAAAAAAAGCTCATATACTGGTCCGACTTGCTTAATATTTTCAGAAAAAAAAAAAGTCAAAGTGTTCCAAATACCCAAAGGACAAAAAAAATAAAGTCAGATTTTGAGTCAAATTCCACTCTCATGAATTCTTCTCTCCCCACACCCCTAAAACACTAAGACACATGAAAAGAGAATCCTTACAAAGCTTGGTAGGAGTTTGTCTGGGTTTTATTATATTCCCAAGATAGTCTCCAGTTGTCTGGGAACATAAAATTCAAATGAGAAGTGGGAGACTCAGTTTAGATGAGTACAGATTCCCCCGACAAATGTCATTGCGTAGATAGGTGAAAACCTTGAGTGTCTGAGCAGATACAGGAAGCATCAAAAGACCAAGCTTTACTTGCTCCTGGGGCTGAGCTGTAGAGAACCTACCCATTACAAAATTGTTTTGATTTCCTCTTTCCCTTTCCCACTCCTCTGTAATGGTACTTTGCTCATTCAAGCCAGCTCTGATCTTTTTTCTCTTATTTTCCATCCTCTTTTGGCTTCTGGGCATCTTTAATATGCACAACAAAGTGTCAGTTTCATTACCAGCAATCTGTATTCAAGGATATAAAATTTGTGTAAATTCCACAGCATTGCACAATGTTTCCATTTAACCTGAATGAAATTCAAGTGCAAATGAGGTGTTAGCCATTCATGAATAGAAGCCTTAATGTGTAGACATGTTTTCTTAAGGTGAATTTAGTACTCAGCAAAAGGTGCTAAATTGACAACACTGAAAACTGAAGTCCTCTATGAATTCTTGTAAAAGGGATGATGAGGGAAGGCAAGGCTCAGTGCTGCATATAAGCCTTCTAATAACCAGCACTAGAGATGGAAAGATAATTCAAATATTGTGTCCCTTTAAGGCTTCACAATCTGTAGAGGGAGAATTAGTTCCTACACAAATCTAGTGGGTTTTATAGCACAAAATTTCAGGATATGGAAAACTGAGAAATGCAGAACTCCAAATAATTTCACTTAAGGCACTTTGTAATGAGATCTAATCATTTTTGAACACCTAAGGGTCAAATTCCCCCTCTTTTCCATAGATAGGGTTTTGTTATATTCTCAGAGCAGTCTCCAATTTGTTATTGTTAAAAAAGTGATGCCATCCCCAACGAACTAAAATGATTGGAAGTGCTAGAAATAAGTATTACAGAAAAGGTTGAAACAGTACTTTCATATTGAAAATACCCAAAACTGCTTTTTAAACAAATACATAATCCTGCATTGGTGACACCCAGCCAATGCACAGATACGGACAGGCCACAGAAAAAAAGATCTGTCACTGACTTACCAAGGGAATATGGCAAACCCCATCCTTCAGTTTCTCACCTGTAAAATATAGGCTGTAATGAGCCCTAGCTCAATGTAAATTTTTAAAAAGGAATAGAAATAAAACAGAAGTGAACACTTTGTGTTTGAATAAATCTATGCTTCACAAACATTTTGAATAGTTCTGTAACTCTGGCCTCACTTCAAAAAGGATATAGTCAAACCAGAAAACAAGGATAATGCCAAAAAGGATAATGCACATCTGCACAGAGAACTGGGTATGCAAGGCCATCTCAGTATGGAAAGGACAACTAAGAAAGACCACACAAATCTAACCATGAGCAGCCAGAAGAGTGAAAGGGCATTTATTGCCATGACATCAAGTTTTTCACCAGCTCTTTCAGTACAGAAATGTAGGAGGCAACACAAAATCCAGCTAGAGAAGGAAATTCTGAGCACTAGTGAGCAAAGCTGTGAAACCCACTGCCTAAGGCTGCCAGGGATGCACAGAGGTCACAAGGGAAGATGGCAAGTGCACAGAGAAGCCATTCTTTGAAGCTGACTGCAAGAAACACACCCAGCTCAGGAAATGGCCTGAGCTGAAAACTGTTAGAGGCTGTGGAGCACAAACGGTAGCAATATACTGCCTTTATATGACTGGGCGTTCACTGTCAGAAGTAGGACACTGGACTACCTGAGTCTTAACCTAACTCAATAGGACCAAGAACATTGTATGTTCTTATGTTGCTGTCTTTACCTCAAAGCGTGTAACTATAACTTCCCAGTAGCTGAGTTCAAATAACATAAAGCTCTAAACCAGGTAGCTTTGTGGGTAGTGTCTGTAGTATCTGATCATTCAACCCCATGAAGTTTCCTAAGCGAGCTTTGACATTTACCCACACTGAATGTCCCACGAAAATACAAGGAAATGCATGTGCATTGGCATGATTAGGGGAGGGGTTACCCACAACTTCACCACCATGGACCTATCACAAGTGATCTGACCCATTCCCATTTACTCTCGTTATTGTTGTGGATTAGCGTGAGCAAAGGCAGGAGAAGGTTTTGGCACAAACTGGAATACTACCAGGCAAGAACAGGAGGAGACTGTGAGGAAAAGAAATCCTTCAGCAACTTAGGTTAGCACAACATCTCAGTAAAAGACACAGCATGCCTGGGACAGTAATCCCCAGAACATGTATTTACAATCAATACAACCAGCCAAAAATGCAGTGCTGCTGACTTCCAGCATACACACAACTGTACAGCACCCCAAGACTCACTTCCAAAGCACATAACTAACTTCTACATACAAAATTAGTAGTCCCAAGTCTGCCTTACCACATCAAACCATGCACTGTAAGAACACTATGTTTCTCCAAAGATTATTTTTTTTATTTTAAGGTATACTTGCATTTTAAATAAAAATCTGTTAAACATTCACTTCATTTCCTGGCTTGTTTTCTTCTTTGGATAATGTTAAGGGATGTAGAGATAGATGGAACAACTGGAAGTTTAAAATTAACATTAAAATGATCACGGAGGTTCCCATCTTCCATACCTTGACACGTATGCTTACAGCTGTCATGACGTGCCTCATGAATTTGAGCATCACCTTTGTATGGGAGCCATGACATTCCACATAAAGGATAAAGATGATGCAAACCTGCACACAACTCCCTGGGACTCCTCCTGCTTCTGTGAGCTGTGGAATGAGACAGGGAAAAGTTAGCTGAATATTTGGCCCTTTGAAGCGGCCAAAACTATATCTTTCACACACTGGTAAATGAACCCATGTAATTTTAGCAGAATGATGGTATTGGTAACTCACAGCCCAGCCAGCAGTAAGCACTGCATGCCTGCACCCCACATGTGCATTATCTCTGATTCTTACTGTTTTCTAGACAGGTAGCTTGGTAAAACTGAACCTCATAGAAATCTTAATAGAAGTTATATACATATTAAAATGTTACAGTAAGAGCATATTTGATTAATTTACATTATTTCAGTTCATTGGTTTGAGACAAACAGAACTGAAATATTACATGCAGCATGAACAAGCATTAAAATTTGGTTTTCAAAAAAACCTGAGCTTCCAAAATTGCTCTGGAACCACCTGGCTTAGAGACAGTGCTGTTATTTTGTCATTTCTCCTTGTTGAGCTGAACCTGGCAGGGAGTAAACGCAGGTGCCTGGTCGCACAAGCAGACTAATTCCTTCCGGGACTGAAGGCCTTATAATGTTGCCAAAAAGTTTAACTAACTTTAATAAGAGCTATTTGTCAGCCTCGTTTTTAAAAGGATCTAAATAAGCATTTACACCTTTCAAAAGACAGGGGAGACCAGATTAATAGATAGCCTTTATGACCAAGGTAAACCTTTCTTTAGTTTAAAAATGACAGGACTTAGTTTATACTTACTGTTTCAGAGCCTTGTCACCCATCACTCATTTCACTTTCTTGTACACCAGAAGTTTTTCATATCCAGCACAGACTCTATCTGGATCCTTCACTGACGCTTTAAATTAATTCTTAAATTGTGTCCTCCTCAATCCTCTTTTAAATTTTAGGTGAGGGAGAAGAGGCAATTCCAGCTCATACTCAAGACAAGAATAAAAATGTTGTGTGACCATTTGGAACTCTCATCCAATTACCATAATCATACTTTCTAATTTTTTTAATAAAACTAAAAATCCATATCTAAACAAAAGCTTTATTCCTCTATCAGAAATGAAACTTTATTCATAGTTATTAACCATTATAGCAGACATACCCCTTATATAAATATCTATAAAGTAATGAGTCTTTCCTGGAATAAGATGCATATTAATTAGATCCTACAGCACTTGAGAGACTTTGGTTCAATTCCCGCCAGTAAGGTCAGGAAATGCATCCACAGTAGTTAGCAGCTAGTTTCAAAATCTCAATGCACTGAGCACGATGGGGTCATTCAGTGGAGCAGGTACCCCAAGGGAAGGGTAAAACAAGAGCCAGGGATTATTTCACAGCACTGAACCAGTACACTGCAGGAGAGGCAGACTTTTCTTTCAGAGCAGAAAAGCTTGTCAGCATACTGTCCTTGTTGCCCACTCTCATTATAAAGAATGTAGCATGTGAAGCAATTAATTGGATGATATGGGTTGGAAAAAAAGCTAAGAAAATTGTGTGTGCATGTGTGTGTATATACGGGCGGGAGACACTAATATAATATAAGAGAACATTTGCACAGTAAAAAAGCCCTGCACAGTTAGATGGAGGACCATCTCCCTAAGACATTGAAGCCCCAGTGATGAACAGGGTAAAAATAATGCAAAGAGCTTTCTATCCACTTGAATTTTAAACTCAGATGATGATTCACTGTTATGGATAGATGGATTAAGTATCTTTGCCCATAGACTGTTAATGAACCAGGCTCTAAACACTAGAAGACTTTACGCAGAATATGGAATTTCCATGAGAATGAGAGTCCCTGGACACATCTATGCTATCAGGACAGGGTTGTTTAGGTTTTTTTTTTAATATATATTTCTGTTGTTCTATCAGTTGTGATAAAAGAAACAGATAAGAATATGCTCTTTAATCTGATTTTTGTTTTGTCTCTGTTTTGCAATTCAGCACATACATGGAGCAACAATAATCTATCCTTACAGTAAAATTTAGAAAGTTTTAAGAACTTCTGTTTCTAATGGAAAATAAAATTCTCTTGAGGAACTCATTACTGCAAAGACCAGAGAGAAAAAAATGGCTTACCAGGCTAAAAAGTAAAATTATTACTTATGTCAATAGGAAAAATTCTCTGATAATTTTTCACTACATAGGTAACTGTCATAAAAAAAAAATCCCAAACCAATGAAGACTCACAATGTTTAATAGTACAAAGCATATGCTAGAAATGAGAGTTAGGGAGATACCTTTCCTCATGGGAAAACTACTCCATTACACTCCTTATAGAGGTGCTATACTTTCCTCTGAAGCATCTGGTGCTGGTTGCATTTAGAGACAGGATACCAGTTTATCATGACCTTTGGTCTGCTCTGGCATGGCAGTTCCTGTGGTCTTAGATTGCAGGCTGCAGTAGGTATATTATTAGACTGAATTCAGGGTTGTATATCAAAACAAATCATTTACAGGCAAATCTTTTTCTTCATAATTAATTAGAACTTTTAGAAAAAGCAACATTTGATCTTGCAGGCAGTAGATGAGCAGTATTTTCTTTAATTATAAACACAATCATGCAGACCTTATTCAAGTATCTGCTTGTACATCTCCTTGCATGTGTGTTACACAACATGCAAGTGAGAACCATTAGTTTTGCAAGAACAGAATACTGCCATTATGTTCTGCATAGCCTGTAGAGCCAGATCTTGTTCTTCTCCAGGACAACAGTGACTATTTCACCACGTGCATGGCATACATATATGGCATATTACACTGGCTCTTCCATCGCACTTACTGAATCTGACTTAGAGAAATAGGAATCTACGCTCCAAATGGGGAAAAGTGTAACTAGCATATGGCACATTTTTCTTCAAATACATCTTAGGTTTCTTGCTGCTGCTATCTTGAATGTCTACATGGCTCTGAGGGCAAGGGTCAAGGGCTTGGCAGGCCAGGAGGTTTTCTCCTTGGCCCTGCTGGTGAGGGAAATCTGCTTGAAGAGATCCTGTGGGTCAACAACTGGTTGCATGGCTGGAGCTGACAAGAGGGTTGCAGCTTTTACAAACACGGGACCTTCTCAGAGGACTAAATAACATTGCTAGCAGGTTGAACAAGGTGACCCTTCACTTCTACTCAGCTCTGGTGAGAAATATCTGGAGTGCTAGGTCTAGTCGTGGTCTTCCCAGTACAAGAATGATATGGACTTACCAAAGCAAGTACAGCAAAGAGCCAAGAAGATTGTTATGGCACTGGAGCATCCTTCATTTAAGGAGAGTCTAAGAGAGCTAGAGGTGCTCAGCCTGGAGAAGAGAAGACTTAGGTGGTCTTACCAAAGTGCATAGATACCTGGTGTGGAGGGATAGTAGAGAATACAGAGCCAGACTCTTCTCAGTGGTATTTGGTGGAAGGACAGAAACAATAGACATCAACAGAAATACGGGAAATTCCATAACACTTTTCAGAAGGTGGTTAAACAACGGAGAAGGTTGCTAAGAGAGGCTCTGGAATTACTGTCCTTGGAGATAGTCAAAATCCAACTGGGCACGACTCCTGACAACCTGCTCTAAGCTTGAGTAGAAGGGTGGACTAAGTGATATCCAGAGATATGCCAATCTCAGCCATGCTGGGATACTGTGAATTACAGCCCATCCGAAAAACTCCTCCTCAGTAGTCATCAATTTTACAATGATTTCTCTTTCCTCCCTGTATGTTATATGCAGGCACAGTAGAACAGAACCTTTTCCATACCTCTACTCCTATCACTGCCATCCCACATTCTTTTTAAGGGTAATCTGCTTTACTTGAATAATTTTTCCCTCCCATAGAGTCAAAGAGGAAAGTCACTACAGCTTGTGCTTATGCACTAGAATATAACAGCTCTTTATTATATTGAGTCTCAAGTTGTGAATCACGGGGAAGATTTTCAATGACGTCCAGCAGACAAATGTGTTAGCCATGACATTTCTGAAGTTCTGGTTTTATATATACAGCAGAAAAGAAAAAAATCCACTTTTTTATATCTGCTCTTTACCACAGCATTTGTTTAACTACATCTTTGATGCTACCACTATATGCTGCAGCACATTCTTACAGCTACAGTTTTACAAGACATACAAATTGTATTTTTCAGCACTAGACTTCTTTATCCAGGAATTCTTTACTTCTAATGAGAAAATAATCTACAAGCAGCATGCTTACATTTCCCATAATCTCTTTGCTGTTAAAAGGTTTGTTTAAATTTTTCTTTGCAGGAGAAAACACAATTCATATCTAGTTATTGTCCTAATGAAATCTCTTTCTCCTCCTTACAGAGCTCTTATCTGAGATGTTAAAATTTAACTCACTAGAGTTATAAATACTACGTGAATTAATAGTCAACATTGTTTGGAAGGCTTTTTAATTGGCCTACGGGGAGACTTTCTGTATATATTAAACAGATCATGTGTCTGAATTGCAGTTAAGCCACCTTTACATTTCTTTTGCACATATTAAACTCAAAATGTGTTTAATATTTACTTAGAAATATTTGGGTTTATTGTTCACATTAGTAAGGACTGTTAGCAGTCAGTGTAAACCAAGGTTAGTGACTGGTCCTCAGTAATATCATACCAGTGTCATAATGCCCAATAAATAAATAGGTTTGGCTGTTCTTCTTATTTTTATTTATAAATTCTGTTTCATAACAGCAGTAAGATGCTCCAGGCCATGCAGTTCTTGGGGATTATTGCACTTGTCAGGTGTTTAAAATCACTCAGTCCTCTGCCTGTGCCTTATAATACCACTGGAGGCATATAATCAACCAGAAACGCACTGCCTGGAGTGTCTTAATGCTTTATTGTGACATATCTAACTTTCAAAATAAATTATTTATTTGGAAGCTTGGAAGTGTCATAATGATATCCAATCAGTAGCTGAGAAATATATATTAAATCAGGACAACACATCAGAAAGAGAAAGACAGAAGATGATAGAAAAAAATGCCAGCTCATAGTCATCCCAGGCCAAAACAATATGCGTGTATGCCTATAGATACACCTATGTGTGTATACAACTAGTGAATATATTTTGATTTGTGCATAAATTTATATCTAGTGAGAATCACACAATATATGCATTCATATATACACATAAAAATAACTGATTGTTGCTATAAATCATTATAGTTAGTCTGTATTGAGTTAATATCCTAAATTAAAAAAAAAAAAAAAGTGGGTTCAATAAGTGTTAATAACTGAAACCTCCTATTAAACAGAAATTTAGGACATTCTGTACTTACTCACTCAGTTAAGTAATTCCATATTTAAGAATCAGCTTCTGCATTTCATGGAAAGGAATCCTAACTACATCAGTTGACATTACAAATTACATTTCACATCATTATCATTACAATCGCTAAACCACACACATTCAAAACTGATTTTTTAAAGCAAAACACAAGAAAACAATGCCATTTTCTAAAAACAAAACCAAATACAAAATCCCACAAAAAAGCTAACTATCAACTGTACAACAACCAGTGAAATTCAATACTCTGCAGTTTAAATTTCTAAATTAATTCCAATTTGTAAATTATTATGTGGAAATAAGGAACTCTACTTAGGCAATTGTGCTAAATAACAGTGCAAACCCTGCAGGGGACCAAAATTATCTTTTAGTAGGGGGAATATGAAAAGTTTTTTTGGAAAAGGGCCAGTTTTAGGTAGGGGGTGTTTAAAGCCTTGGGAGTTACTGTAGCAATAGAAAATATTAATAATTTGCACATGTGAGACTCCTGGCAAGCAGGACGCAGCTGTAAAGAATTAACCCCTCCTGAGAGACATAAAAACATGGAGCAGCTGAGAAGAAAAGGGTGAGGGGAAGAATGCAAAAGTATGCAGAGTACATTTTTCCTAGAAGAGAAAAATATGTAAAGCAGGGTTGGAGAATGTACAGAGATTTTATTATTATTTGGGGGAGAGGGGATCTTCTTGGCAAGTTGTATATATATGGGAAAAAAATGAAATACCAGCAGAAGACAAAACTAATTCTCTACTGCTGCCAGTAAGTGCAGCTAATCTGAATAAAAATCTGAGAGCCCGCAAGTCCTCATTCAAAGGACATTTTCAAAGTGATCTGGCCTAAAACTAGACCAAGCCAGCTTTGTTTTGGTGTTCATGCATGCCTGCCTCCTCTCTGCATGCTGACTCCATCATTCTTGTATGCGGGCAGGGTGCTGAAATACAGAAGATGCTTGCTGAAGTGATTGGAGGGCAGGCTCTCATACACACGCAGAAATCGAGCAAGCAAAGCAGATTTCGGGGGTGAAACATTGTGTGATTCTGGGTCTCTAACTGTGGAGAAACTCAGCTCCTGATATTTGTTCTTCCTGGCTGCCTACCAGATTAATTACTATTGCAAGGGTCCAATTTTGTAGCTGCTCAGCATGGCAGAACTGCACCCCTCCCCCAAGCAAATTCAATAGGGCCAGTTCATGGGCAACAGCATAGTTGCACCCTAACTCAGATGATAACTCTTTTATAGTCTGGTAGAAGGCCAAAGCAATCCAATTTTTAGGTTGTATTAGAAATCTGAGACTATTACCCTTCAAAAGGAGAAATTAGGCTTTAGAGAAGTGAAATATGTAATCCTTCTGCTGATCTTTATTTGCTGAGGGCTTTTTTCCCCTCTTTGGAAAAACAAATTGGTAGAGAATGTTTGAAGTGATCATTAACAGAGAGAAACAATGGAGCTGTGTATTCAGATTAAATCACAGGCAGCAGCACCCTTTACTATTAAAAAAAAAGGAGTGGTCTTGATAGTAGTGCATCTATAAATGTTACATGGATTATCTAGAATCCAGATGATGGATTTCTTTTTTTTTCCCCTGTTTAATAAGAAGGAACATAAATAGATTACATACTTAGATTTATTGTGTTTAGATTTAATAACAAGCCCCAATCTCTTACAAGAGCTAAGGTAGATTGTATTATAAAAAGAGAAAATTAAAAAGAATACACTTTTAACATAGCAACAGTTTCAGCAGAGTACTTTTCAAATAAGTACATTCAAAGGAGCCTTTGGAGACCTCAGGAGAATAGGAGCAGTAAGTTCACAGATGAATATGGTTCCTTGCTTTCTATGCTTGTTTTCCAACAAATATTGTATATTACAACTGTTCAAATGCTTAATGGTCCCTCAGATTTCACAATTCTGTCCACCCCCTCTTCTCCCGCATCTCCAATCATACATTCATGCATCTTCAACAGATCTTCCCTCTCCTTTCTCTTTACATTTTCCTGTGGGTTCCAACAGGATTTGATGCACCCTCTCCCTTACTTCTCTACAAAACCACCTCTGTGCAGAGAAGCCAACTGTAACACAAACTTGGGCTTTTCTGCGTTGCAAATATCACAGCTCTAACTCCCTGCTCCAGATTTGTCTCTTGCCATTCAAACTAAAATCTCAAGGTTTTTCATTACGTTATAGTTCAAAACACATTTGCACTGTCACAAGGCAGGGCCTCAGCTGACCCAAGCAGTACTGTACTTCTCCCACTCTTAGTCACCGCTTTCTTTCTCTTCTAGGCACAGGACAGCCAAATGTTTGAGCATGAATTGATCTGGGCTAAACCTGAAGTTATTCAGCTAGGCACCAGGGAAAGGTGGAGCATGCAATTATAGGTAGTGCTTTGGAAGCAATGCTGGCTGCATTGGTGTAAAACATGCACAGAACTGCAGTGTGCTGCATTCATATATGGTAATTTTTAATCTGCTCCCAAAAAATAATCTGTTTTTTTTTCAGATGTTCTAGTCCACAGAGGGACCCTGTCACTAACACCACTTAGGTGGGCATCAGTTTACACCAACACTTCTGTATTAAAGCTACAGTGAGGTTTGGCATATTCCTTTTATGTATTGCATCTCAAATACGGTCTTTTTCTCGATACATTTAGCAACACTTGTAAAATTTCATCTTAATCACTGTTCCTTGTCCTTCTGTGGTAGAGCTGAATGTGACCTTTTCTGCTTCTTTTCATTAAGAAGGATGTTGCAGGGATCCTAATCCCTCATATCTCCTTTTTCTTTCCTTCCTACAGTAACTTCTCCTTCTCAAACACAGAAAGACTCAAGAAACTCAAGAAACTCTCAAACACAAGAAACACAACTTGCTTGTGTTGCCTTTATCTTTGTTAAGGTTAAGTCTTTAACCAGTCCACCCGCAACCTGCCAGTCCCTCTTTCAATGGCAACTTCTGTCATAGAACCCTCTTCTCTTTTCCAAGCTATCCTGTTCAGTACCAGCAGGCTGAAAGTGCCATACAGTTTCCCTATCTTTCGCTTGCAAATGTTTCCATAAACCTCACCTTTTCTTGGCATCATGTCCATGAGCCACTTGGTGGGTTGAGGTTGCTACTTGTCATGCTGGTTAACATTGAATGTCCTCATATTCCCACAAATGTGTCCAATCTTGATGACTTACACTATTCATGGTCTGTAGGCTCTTCAGAACAGGACTAGTTTTTTTTTGTGCTTGTATGAATAGTATAGGATAAAGAGCTGCTACAGACACAATCTATGAAATGTAGATACAGAAAATTGCAACTTGGCTGTATTTTAAGTAGAAAATTATTTTTGTGACAGAACAAACTTGCAGTTCAGCTTAGTCAACGGGTATTGAATCACCACCCGTCTTTGCACAATCCCCACCCTTGCTACAAGATTATACATTGGGCTCTAAGCAGATGTCCACAGGCTATTCTAAAAGACTAAAGTATTTTGGGCTCCTTTACCTTAAACATAGCGATTAGCCATGGTACTTGGCAAGTGATTCTGACATCCTGATGCAACGGAGATTTATATTACACACCTGCAGTAGTCTCCTGAAAACAAGCTGGGAAGAAATTTTGGACACATCTAGTATTTAGTACCTCCTTTGCAATGTTTGTCGTGTGGAAGGACCTGATGCCCTGGGAAGCCTCCTACCCACGGTGATGGCAAACAGAAATTACTGAGATCCTTTCTAGCAGGATCCAGAAGGCCACATGCCAGAGGGCCCAGTGGAGTTGGGCTGGACTCAGGCTGCAAGGGATGAGGGAGGGGACAATGCAGGCTCTGGTCATAGGCATGGCAGGCTTCTGTTTGGAGGACCAAGAAGAAAGTAATTGAAGAAAGCAGTTACTGGGGCAGGTGAAGGAAGCTGCAGTAGTTAGGCAATAGGACATTTTCTCCTCCCAGGTGAGAAGCACATGTTGTTGTCACTACTGTGATGTTTTTCATTTTATCTCAGGGGCTGAGGTAAGGACAGACAGAAACATCTAGCTAGGAATAACTAACAGATAAGTGCCTTAAATAAATAAATTACTAACCCAATTCTTCATTTAATGAATACAAATAGAATTCATAACTAGTAACTACAGAGATACCGATGGGGGTAGTTAACTCAGTAACCTGGCATATCCTCCAACAGTCACCCAAAGGCTTCTTAAACCAAAAATCCATAAAGATTTCTAAAACTTCTATGAGATTTTATTTTATTATTATTATTCTATGATCTTATCTAATAACCTATAAATCCTTTGTATTTTTTGGCCTCTGTACATTCCATAGCAGTGGGTTGTAATACCACATTTTTGATAAAAAGATAATTCTCTATGCTTTGCTTGGTTTAACCCTGCACCCTAATAATTTCATTGTGTGTACCCTAATCCTTATGCTGTGAAAAAAAAAAAAACAAACTAGTTTATGCCTCTCCTAGCCAAATTTACTAAATTTTTGATGATGAAGCATGTTTGACAAACTTCAAAAGAATTCTGAATGTTTTTCAGAACTCTCTTGGTTTTTCAGAGTATCTTCAAATCACAAAAATGATAACTGAACACACTGGTCTACTTTATTTTTAGGTTTTATCTGCATCTTAATTTCCTGGTGTTGTCAAAAAGGGATGTGCAGATATTGCAGACAGAATTCTTGCAACACAGCAACTTTAGCTGGTAATATGTTAGCAAGTTTCTTTATCAACACTTTAACTCTGAAAGCAGATGCTATACATATGCATGTATCTGTGTATAAAAACTGCGTAGCTCCTTTTATTATATCAACATCCAGGGTACCATTGCAGCTACACAGCTTCCACCAATTAATGCCAAAAATTTTTTACAATATGCATACTATGCATATTTCAGATTTATAGGAGAAAAAACAATCTGCTCCACAAGATACAATGACTGATTGTATCAGTACAATACAAGACACCATGATACAAGACACCATGACTGCAGGGATGAAAATTGACCTTTTTGTGCTCAGCATTCACACAAACTATTTAGCTCTTGCAATGATGCTGTATTAAAACACAATATAAAGATATTGTGATTAGGATTATTTTTTTCCGGATGTTGACTGCAACAACACATTCCCAAATCTGTGTATGCTCTTTCCAAAAGACAGATGAGATTTTCACAAATGTGTCTTATCTTCTCCATTTACAGAATTGGGACCAAAACCACTATAGTTCATTATCAGACTGTCCAATAGAAAACTGCAAATTAAGTATCTTTAAAACTGCTCAGTCAGGTAGTATGAAGGTGCTATGCTTGCAAGGGTTTCCAGATAGACATTTTAATTGTATTAAGTTGTGACTAAGAAATGAGGCTTGTCCTGCAGTGAATATATTATGTAAATACAAACCATTTAAACAGAAAATTAAAAAAATTAATGGAAATAAAGAAATCTTTTAATTTGCACATAAGAGTGGTCCCTTTCGCAACTATGTAATGAAAGATTCATTTCAAAAAATTAAAAATAACAAAAACACTTGGGAAACAAGGAAAAAATGTGTAAGGAACAATTTAACACCCTCTGGAAGATGAAACCAGGCCATACACTAAAGATAAGTAAGTGAAGAGATACTGTCTTAGCGAAGACGAATATAAGCATATGCTGAAGTATTTCCTGGAACAGGGTCTCTAGGCCCTAACACTTATCTGCTTGCAATTCTGATTTATTTTAAGTCATTTCTGAATAAAATCTGCCTGGATATTTCAAGAAAATAAACAAACAAAAAAAAAAGGAAACAAGTGTCAGTTTCTGTGAATGCATAAAAGGAATTAATAGCAGTATGATGCCCAGAATGTAATTTAATGGACAGTAATTAGTTTCTATTGATATGCATTTTTAATAAAAGCTGTAATAGTTGTTTGTTGAAAGAGAGATACTTTACGCTTCGTATCTGAAATCCATTTCCTGCCAATGCATTTTCTCTCCATAACATTGTGGGAAATGTTCTGTGAAACATCCTCTCTCTTTAAACCTTGATAAAATTCTTGACTACGTCAAATATAATAAGTTTTAGACAAATGACTATCATCTCCTTGAGCTGGAGAGTTTGAAGGAAGCACAGCCAGTCTTTATTTGCTTTAAATATATGCATCAGTGTGGTGTGTGCGAGGAGCTATAGTACAGCTATTCTACAGCCACTGTAGAGATATTTTTTCTATGTCATGTTAAAAGGCTATAAGCCTTGGTGGTGTCTGTCTTATGCAGTTTTACTCATTCTAATTGTACTACAAAGGATTCTTTTGACTTAGTAAGCTCTTCAAGTCACTCTTTCCAAAAGTCATAAGGAAAAAAACTACCAAACTCTCATGATTATGAATAATGTAGCTAGTATGGAGAAAGTCTTAGAGTAGGAAGGGAAAAATTTCTTTCAGCCCATAGAGACAGAAATTTATTTTATAGTGGTTGGTTGTACTTAGTTTCATTTTCTTAAATGTTCTAGCCATTGAATAAAGAAGTAATCTGAAAAGGAAATAACATCTACAGTATTTGAACTTCCCTTTAGTATAAAATGTTTTAATGTTTTGAGTCTATCTTTGACAACTGAAACAGACTTTACTGAATACTGGTAAGAGTTTACTTTGTAATAGAAAAGTAGTCACTCACTGTGATCACTGTGTCTTTTTAGTATGCAGCCCAGAGGATTCAGAAAAAGATTACATTTACAATAATTAACATATATGTAAATGGAGATCATGGCTATGAATGATAAATTTTCATAGCAATTTAAACCTTGTTCAAATTAATCAACCATACAGACACTTGATTAATGAAAGGCAGCGTCACTTTAAAATGCAACATGTTAATATATACTACCATTATCTCTGATCAAAGAATCTTTAAACATAAACCAATTAAAACAAAGTTCAATCTACATTTTTTTACTGGTTTAATTCCTGCAGAATTATAAGAGTATTATAAAAATTTACTTATTTTATTCTCCTTCATACCTATTTACTAAATTGACTGTAGTACAGAATCACACAAGTAATTCTGCTACTTCATTAATATGATTGGACCTGAAAACTACCAGATTAGTTTTTCAATCTAAACATATACATAATGGTTGATTGCAAAGTGGGCAAAATGCATCCAATTTCATTCTTCATTTGTAAAACCAGCAACTTGCGTCTCATTTCTCCTATTTTCAATTCAATCACCAACAGACCCGTCACACAGGAGGTTTGGGTGACTGATGGCAAGGGAGATATTTAGGAGGATTGCCTTTGTGGCACCTTCCCAACACCACCTATCTTCTACTAACAGCAAGACTAGAGAATTTTATGGCAATGCTAGATTTATGCAGAGGCCATCCTAAGTATCTAAACATGGTTTGCTTATTTCAATTCTTTTCTTGTATAACAACGGGTACACCCTCACACAACTCTGCTTCAATTCACTGGAAAATTTTAAATGCATTTTTCATAAATATTTTTAGATGGTGAAGATATTTTTTACTATAATTTAAAAGAGTCACTAACTTCCAAGCTGTACAATGTTGCTCACTTTACCTCATGATCCGGAAAACCTAGTAAAAACATATAGCACATTTCTGAATTGTAGCCTTTATGAAGACTTAGATGCTATGGTCATGAGCAGAGAATATATGCCATGAAGGATGTTAAAATGATAAGCTCTGTTTTTTCACTCAAAACCCTCTGTTTTTTCACTCAACAGCTATTTAAAATGTGTCTTTAACATATATTACCTTCAGCAATTTGCATGTTTAAATACTGAGTTTTTCAGTAAGTGGTCGTATTGGTACAAGAGTAAGACAGCAAAATCAAAATCAAATCATTGGTTTTCAAAGGATGCAAAGACAATATACTGTTGAATTTGGAAAATGGACAGAGTCAGACATATGTACAAAATATCCTTGTCTTTGTGGGAATCCACACATACATGCCTACTACTCTGATTTCAATATTAGGAACAAAACATGCAAAAATCAGTTTACTAACCATAGGGACTATAATAATTGAATTGTTCCCTTCCTCTGTGGCAAAATGAATGTGTGGTGCTCAACTCAGTCCTTGGGAGAAGAAATACCTGTTGATGATTTCCAAACACAACAACAAAAAGCAGTGCATTCCTACAGACAAGCCTGCAGAGACGCAGCCCACACCATGCATACTGGAGCATGGCCAGTATGACCATGGCTATATCCAGTATGGAGAGTACCACATGAAACAGCATTCATCTTACACATCTACATTTTGACAGAAAGCTGCCCACAAATCCATCAGTCCGTTGTAGCATTTTAAACTAGTGAAGAACTTCAAATACGTTAGTGTCTTAAAAGAATCCTTTGTAAACACTCAAACTGCCCTGACTACAGAGAACCTCCCAGAATTATATGAGCTGAAGCAGCTAATGGCTTCAACCAGCTCTAGGCCAAATCACAGCTTCTGGACCATGCAATTTATTCAGTATGTCAAATCTTATGGAAAATTCAGACCATGTTTGATTTTCTCTAGTCTTCTGGGCTACATCTTATGTGGCCTTGAGACCAACCCTGGGGTAAGTTTTTGCCACTTACTGGTTTGCTGACATGCCTTCTGTGTTGGTCCTGCGGCACCCCAACTTCTGTGTTTGCAAGAACACCATTATCTGTGTGCTACAGTCAGTGAGGCTTTTTTTATATGCTGTGTAGCCAGACCTTCAAACACCATTCCTCATCCACAAGTCTCTATCTATCCCCTCAACTTTGTGTATGCCAGACAGCCAGCTCTTGGCAGCCTTCCTAGAAAATCCCTGGCAATGCCTGCTGCAACAGCCATTGGCATTTGTAATCAAGCTGCCTATGAGCAAAAGGACATTGGGAACAGGAGCCATAAACTCTAAAGTAAATGCAGAAAAAAGTGAATGTAAGTGTACAGTTGTGGCTATAGAAGCTCTGCTGCCTTCAGGCTCTCTACGGCTTGGGCCAAGGATGGGAGTGCTGTAAATCAGCATGTTAACATATGCCTTGCAAAAAATTTCCACATGCACATTTTCTACCCATATTTCCCTTAACTTTTTCTTTTTCCTTCATATTACAGTTTTGTAAATATCCAGATGTTTGACAGTTTGGTGGAAAGTCTGCAAATGCTTTGCACAGCTGAGCTGCAGAGTCTGAAGAGACCGAGAGTGAATATAGAACCGTTTCATTTGAGTTCTGTTGGCCAACACATCCCTCAAAGTGCTGCAGACTGCATAGCTAAGGGCAGCTTTTATGCTCTGGAGAAGCTTACTTTTCATAGGGTGAAAAGTAAGGATGTTTCTGCTTCAGCTGGACACCTATGCTAGAATTCTCTTAACTATTTAAAAAATGATGACAACATCCTAGAAATTTTATAATTGCCTTTGATTTCCCCCTTCTAGTTATATACTGACCTTCAAGTCCCTCACTCACTTCTTTATCCCCAGTGTAGTTGCAAACCCTTTCACTAATATCTTATTTAGCAATTTGCTCTGGAATTGGAGTGCTTGGCTGGCAGCTGGGTTGGGTTATCTTAAGTGTGTTTTTTAGGTTGGATGTCTGTGTTCCTGCAATCTAAGCGTGATTTTGTACAAACTTTGTTTCACCCAAACAAGTGTCAATACAGGCTGTTAAACTGGGAGGAGAAAATGTTTGTTAGGGGGCTGTGGGAAAGGTAGCAGAGGGAATTTATCTTTTTATTTTCCTATTCACTGCACAAAATACACAGGTATGAATGTGTTTGTTGGCTTATATTTTTAAGGCATGTGTTTTATCAGAAAGCAGAAGAAGAGAAATGGCAGTAATTTAACAAACAAGGATCCATTAACTCTATGTTTTGGTTTGATTTTCTACCAGATTTCAACTTGCTTACTAATTGGGGAGCAGTAGGCTTTGGTAGCTGTAAAATACAGCCACAATCCAGTATCAATCTTCTTTTGATGAAAGCCAATAGTGTCTATGGACTATTTTGACACTTGACTACCTGTCACCTAACATTATTGTATTGGTATCCAATCTTACTAACCCCTGCCATAGCTGCAACCACTTTTAATGAAGGAGATTTTGAAACAGAAATATTGACAACTCTTACAAGACTAGCCTAAACCATGAAATGACAGCATTGACAACATCCTGACTGAGTGCTACAGAAGTGTTAGAAACATACATTTTTAATGTCTCCTTAAGAGTAAAATGTAGGCTCCAAAAATTGTTCTCGACAAAATTGGGAATATGTGTTGATATTTCAGGATCAACTTTTAGTGCATAGAGAAAGGTAGGGGCATAGGTCAAGCAGATATTTTTCCCCCATGCACCTGCATTTGAAAGTCAGCTTGAGATCTCTCAGCCTTGGCTTTTTTTCTTGTTGTTGTTTTGTTTTTCATTCCTTTTCTTAAGCTGAGAAAACCATTTGAAACTCAGTCCCTCCCACTGTATTTTATCCGAATGCCAAAAAATTGGACATGTATTTTCCCAACTGGTTTCTTATTTCGTTAGACAGTAATGTGCTACCAATCTCAATTGAATACTGATAGTTTTTACTGCAGTTATATTTGCTAATTTTGTGAATATTTGGTGATACTCTCCAGGTGTTGAGCTCTGCTACTTGAAGACCCAAATTCAGTGTATTAAAGTTCAATCTTTACAATAAACTTTAAACAATGTTTCCATTAAATTCCAGGGGAAAATCACATGAGCAAAGAGAGATACAAATTTAATAGATGTAAATGTAAGCCTTGCTTCTCACAAGCTGAAACTGTAAATACAATGGTCACTAACTGGATTCTGCCAGAAGGAAAACCCATTCTGATTTCAAATATCTACAAAAGCAAAAAAATGCTATGCAAGCTACCTAGCTTGAGGACACCATTGGCTGTATAAACAAACTCCCTGTTGCTCAGGTTTCTTCAGCTCTGTTTACATTAATTCTATTCCTCCCTCCTTCCCCACCCCTTTCCCCCCTCGGACCAACATTGTGAGCTGAAAGGAATACACAAGGTGAGTAGTTTTAATTTTGAGCACTGAATGAAACATGTGCCTCTTAAAAAACCTGTATTACCTCACATCCCAGGAACTCTTAAAAAGAAAGTGATAAAAATAAATCTAGTTATTCCCTGAGAAAAACAGTACTAGCTGTTAAAGAAACCAGTGAATTTTACCCACTAACACAGGTACACTGGCATACCAATAAGGCTGCAGAAGATGGATTATTATAGTTGCAGCCATGCAAGATGGCTCTTTACCTCAGCCTTCTTGGGCAGGTTCTCTACCTCAGTCTTCTGTGTGTTAGCAAAGAGTCTTCTCACCCTCTGTAAAGCTGAGTCCTGGAGCAGATGGTATTTGTGTGACGGACTCTTCCTTGATGAATCTGCTATCTCCCTTGCAGGAAGTTCTGAGTCAAACATAAACCCAATAGACATTATTCTGCCTGCAGCAGAAATGCAGAGTTCAAACAGATTTGTTGAAACGTATTTAAGCATTCTGGTAAGCTATTTTAGAACATACTAATGCACGTGTGTTAGCACAAAACCAGCCAATTAGAGTAAAACATTCTGGATGTTTTATTCCCGTTAACTCAAACGTCAACAAGCAATCTCTTCTGGGTTACTATTAAGACTCCAGTGTTCTTAGGTTTCCATTTTAAGCACTGAAGGAAAAAAATGCTGCTTAAAAATTCAATTACAGGACAACCCCACTAAAGTATATCAAAATTCAAAATGCTGTATTTGAAAATATTTTAATAAAATGTTTTCTATAAAATGTATTAATAAGGAATGCTTGTAAATATATTCTTTTTTTCAGAATTTTTAAAAGAAAAACAGTATTCTAAATGTTACAACCCAAAGCTGTGGTTTTATATTTAAGATTAAACAAATCTTGAATTTAATAAAATTTAAAATTTTGTTAGGCATAAAGAATCCCATTAAATTTATTGTATATTATTCAAAAGTAAAAATACCTCTTGGAGTTTTTGCAATCCTAGACAACTTTTCCACTCCCAGAACGTTAAGAGCCACACTTTCAAAGATTATCCTACATTTTATTAATGCACAATATTGAGGTAATAATTTTATTTAGCTGTTTAAGATCATGATATATATGTCAGTTGTTATGTATTTAGGACTATTGTCTTGAAGGCAGAGAAGCAGCACGTTTATCAGCCTCCCCAGGCCTATCTATGTCTATGGGAATATAAGAGACTTGTTTTCCTCGGGGCTGTCTCCCAGAAGTCCCAGCTGAGCGCAGTCATAGGCAGGGGACCCCAGGCACCATGGGGCCCGTAAAGCTGGGTGGCAAAAAACAGAGTTACTGAAATACAGTTTTAGTAGAAAAAAAATCTGCTAGGTTTGTTAACTAGTGTATTTTACAAAAGAGGCTGACCCCAGTGGTAAGGAGAGTAGTGAACTCCTTAGGAGTGCAAAGAGGAGGAGTGCAAGGGGAGTTTTGTGTACCAGGTAGGAGCCAGAGGGAGAGAGAGCCAGGCAGGTATATTAGTTTAGGATCAGAATCAAGCTTTTGATTCCACGGGAAAGGTTGGGGGATTATTAAAAATGCTGTTTAATTGCTGTGGATACCTCCTCTGTTGAAGTGTCAGACCTCTTGTTTCTCATTCATTATGAAACAAAAGACTAAGCATTTAAAATACTCTTTTGTCATTGAGACCTATAAGATAAACTGCTGCCCTACTTCTTTCCTATTACAGCAAAAGAAAATAAAATCTTCTAATTCGATTATACTAGAAAGGTGATCTTGCTAAAATAGTTATGAGCTAGGATTTGGGAGCATCTGTGCTCAATATTCCTATTTGCCACCCCTTCTTCAATAACCCATGTTCAGTTTTCTCTAATTAGATCAAAATGAGAATTCATCGAGATTTAACCTACAGTTCCCCCAGTAGCTATAAAGTCTTAAATGGATTCACAGAATAAATTAAAAAATAAAATATATAGCATCAGGAAGGGTAAGCCCCATGGTTCCCATGTGCATAACCCTTCGTGGTTGCACCAATACCCCTGAGTAGCAGGCTGGGAATTCTTGTGCCATATTATCCCAGCCTGCTGCAAGAGGCTCTTACCACAAAGGTGTTTTTATGATTATGGGTGTTTGTAGAACTGCAAAGTGACAGAAACTGTGGAAGAGGGTTTTGTTTGGTTTTTGAGGAAGAAAAGACAAAAAAAAAAAAAAAAAAAGAAAAAAAAAACAAAACTTACTCCAGACAAATCTTTAGTTATTCTTACAATGTACAGCAGGGCCCAGTCTGAACTCGTATCTCAATAGATTACAATCCACATCGTCTCACATTTGGCAAAAGTGCCAATTCCTCAGTGCTACAAAGAACAATATATACTTAAGTCCATACTCACCTCAATCAGTCTGTGTCTGCGCATTCTGTGGGGGATTAGGAGGATGCACAGGTCATTGTATCAGAGAACTGAAGAGACATATTACAGTACATTATGCTGGGCTTCACCTGGAATGGACACACATGAAAGAGAGTGCAGCTGCCACAGCTCCCTTTGTATCTCCGTTTTTCAAATTCTGAAAACAAGCTAAAAAGGAGAAAAGGGACTTAACTTTTTTAAACCCATAAAACTACTGGATGAAAATATAATCACAGGTTGAATCAAGACAATATTATCATCAAATTATGGACACTTTTAAGCTATATATTCTAAATAGAATGTTTCTATGCTCACCGAAAATTTGTTTCCATCTAAATTAATCGCATTACAGTGATTTAACGAAATGCCTTGCTAAATTGTCAGAAGAATAGGTAATATCCATATAAAAAGAAGAGAATAAAATATGGCACCTGGCAAGGTTTTAAGTAAAAAGCTTACTGTTAGGCATTTTGTATTGAATTTGTATAAATGACTCGAGTAGATGTAAAATACAAATCAGAAAAAAAAATCCTCTAACAAAGAAAAAAATAGAGTAGGATTTGTCAGCCATTCAGTTTTGCATTTCAACAAAACAGCCTGTCTTGATATAGTGTGGAACCAGTTTTGAATGTAGAAATAATGTCTGTATTAGATAGATATTAGATACAACACTGTACTAAACACCTTATTTTTCTAAGGATTTAAGCAAGCATGATCCTCCTACATCAGATCATTGTCTCACATGGGTGTACGATATGTCTTATCATCTCAGTCAAAACGTACTGAGCTCTACAGGAGTTTTACTTGAATTTAAGATATGGTCCAAGGTCTAGAGACTGATTCTGGGAAGCACTGAAAGCCATTAGCCCCAATTACTTCTATGAGAATTGTAGACAAAAAGCTACTTATACTCTCAGAGAGCAGAGTAAAGATGAAATAGTTCATAGTAAACCCCAGCTTATTTAAAGTATGAAAGTGTGCAATTGGGTGCCTTCTCTCTGAATTTAAAATACCTTCTCCTCCAGGAAAGCTGATCCTGCAGATGTGTCGGGCACTTCTTCACAGATATAAACAAACGATTTCAATTTTCATTTTTTCAAGTTGATAAACCACTGATGGCTGTAGCTGGAGTGCCATACTTACATTAATGAAGGTAAAGAGCCAGACCCTGTCTTTGAAGAAATGTGTTTGTGAGAAGGTGAGGAGCCACCATAGAAGAACTCAGTAAATTCTGGCTTAATTCTCTCAGCTCTTCATTTTACTTATTTACACATATTTAACACTCTTTCAGTAATTAAAACAAACAGGAAAAGCTTTGATTTACTTTGTTGAGTAGTGGCATGAGCTACACCATTAGCCACATGGTGAATGTGTTTCCACCAGACAGCAGTAGCTACTGCTTACTTTCTGTATAAGACCTCGCCATCCTTAATAGGTTTAATTTTACCTACGACCCTGTTGGTATCCTCCACACATTTTAGCTTGTCTTTGTATTGTGAAACAGTTTTGTATGAGAATTAATTTTGACATATGTTTCTACCACAAAGCCAGATGAAAGCCTAAGGTGCTCTTTTGCTTTGTGGTCTCCAGGTGGTCAAGGCTGAAAAGTTCTCTGAGTTGAAGTATTCTAGAGAATGCAGTAACCTCTGTTTTCTAGAATATTATTTTCCCATCTCTTAGATAACCCACACTGGTATGACTAATGTAGCTCAGTAGTGAACCTGAACAAAGTTAATAACTTCATAATGACAGCAACTTGCTTTGGGAAGTGTTAGAAAGGGGGGTGGTCAGAGCTCACGGACACCAGGCAGTGTGCAAAGAGGTGCTCTCCTTGCAGATGGGCAGTTCCTCTCTCCCTGGAACACTGCTATGACCCCTTCTGCTGGGAGCAACTTCTGTGTAACTCTGACAAATCCTGACTCAACTCAGGCCAAGTCAGACTTGTCAGTTTAAATGGGCAGCAAAACTCCCACCTGTGCTTGAGTGGACCGGGACCAGCTTGTCCCCTCATAGCTCTAAGGGTCTGGTGTCCAGGCAGTGAAGTAATGATGGCTCTGGGGAGCTGGCATCCTCTGCCCGTGGCATGGGCAGGTCCAGAAGACAGCTTTTGACCACGGCCTTCCTCTGTGTCATGGAGAGCACTTTGGCCACTGGCTATGTTACCTGAACTGCTGGTATTTGCAATTTCAGGTGCCTACAAGTCAAGCAAAGGAAGGTGGAGGGAGGCCTTGCTAACTAATATCAGCAGAACCTGGCAGGTTTTCTTTTCCATATTCATTTATGTACAGCGATTAGCTCATTCTTTTCAAATGCCAGGGATGTATTGCTCACTAGAGGAACTTCAGTACCCAGCAGTCTTTAATGTAAAAGGCAAACCTTTCCACTAATGAGCAGTTTGTCTAGTGTTCTTAACCTTATCAGCAGCTCCTGAAGTGATAAAGGCTTAACTATTATGCACTGAAAGGTGTTGATAATTCTCAATCTTCATGCAGAAAAAGGCTCTTTTTTGTCACTTCTTAGAGTCTACTGTTAAACTTACCAGACTGCTTACAAATTACCTTGCCTGTTCTGCAAAGCAGACAGCTGGATGCATTGGTGGGCAGTCGGCAGGTGGAGCCTCCTCTTGTCAGGACAAAAATGATGCCTGCTGCTTAACAGAAAAAGAACAGTTTGCAGTTTAATGATTTAGACCTGTCCTAGGAAAGGACCAGAGCTCTGAGCAGCTGGCACAAAAGGAAATAAAGAAAAAAAAATAAAAAAAAAAAGAAAAGAAAGAAAAGGAAAAAGAATAAAGCTAAAAGAGAAACAAACAAGGGTGGCAAAACTGATGTGAATATCTGACCGTGGCGCGGCAGCCAGAGCAGGGTATCAGAGCTGCACTGCACTCCCTGTCCCCGAGATGAAAAAAGAAAAGGGAAAAAAAAAAAGGAGCACAGCTAGTTTAGGCTTAGCTTTGGAGGGTTATGGAGTGAAGAACACAGGACATCATTGTGTCTGTGTAGCTGCAAGAGAAACAATAAAAGCTTGATCAGCTGAATGCTTAAATATGGCTGAATGTTTGATGAGATGAAGATGTAATTTTGTCTATGCTCCCCAAGGGTCTGGATTAAATATGACTACAGGGCCTAATCAAATAGCTAGTCACTGAACAACAGTCCCAACTGCATTTTTCATTCCAGGCATGCCGGGTTGCCCCCCCCCCCCCATCCAAGCACATTACTTATTCACTGGTTTGTCAGCACTGTGCATTATTAGCGCTTGAGAGATAAAACTTTAAGTGTTGCTCCCAATTAGCACAACAGTGACCACGCACCATGCTCTGTGCTTAATGCCTGCTCTCGGAGAGGAGCTGGTTTTGAAGGTCTGAGGTGGAGGAGAAAAAAAAATGAAACAGCTTAAGCATTCATTTTGAGTGGAGAGACAGCTCCTATTAACATTTAACAGCATTTGTGCAACTTGGTGCGGAGGTTATGATGCAAATGAGGAGGAATTAAAAGTGGCCAGGGGTTTGTCATTGATGGATTGCAGTCTGGTGGTGTTCACACTTCTGCCGTGTCCATCAGAAGCGATTACTGTGTAATTAAACCTTATTTCTCGACTCTTCAGTGCATAATTACTTTGTGAATGTAACCATCATCTAAAAAAGCTACCAAAATGCTTTAGCATTTAGTCTAGCAGTCATTTCCCTAGCTTGTGTCAGATATAACCATCAGACAGTGCAAAAGAACTGTCACTTTTAATAAGAGGCAAAAAATTAAATGAAACAGTATGCTTATTACAGGAAAATTAGGCGTTCAAGTGGTAGAGTCCTTTTCTGCTATTTGCATAATTTATTCTTTTTTGTCCCTCACACCAGAAGCTTCAGGCAATTTTCTTCACATTTAAATAGATCGCACATTTAAGGCTACTTAAGGAAAATTATCACTTTGCATATTTTAATTGTTGTGAAGAAAGTGAATAGAAGAGGTCTGCAGCTTGGGCTCTTGAGTCGGTCAGATGCTCAACTCTCTGATTCTGGAGCTCCCCACTGCTCCACTAGAGATAACCCTACAGTTCACAGCCATCCACTTGCATTTCATCAGCATGCAAATGCAGCTCCAAGCACTACAATAAGTGGGTCTTTGATATTTACAAACTAGCCACTAATAACTAAAATGTAATTTGTTTGACATAACTTTAGATTCCCTTATCTGACTGCCTTTTAAAAAAACCCCAAACAGATAAGTCATTTAGCTTTACAAAACCCAAGATATCACCCATTCAAACTGCAGCCTGCCCTATAAAGTCTGACGCATTATTCGTGGCAAAATCATGCCAGGTTCTCTTGTCAGTGGAGTTTCAGCAACACACCTCTCTCATTTAATTTTCAATTCTTTTGTTTAATTTGCAGTCCTCCCTACCTTAATCAAATAAAATGAAAATTCATATAAGGCTTGGAGGGAGAAGCCGATTTTCTCTTTACCTACAGAAATATGTATCTATCAGTCTGACATTATGGAGAAATCGATGTCCCAGTCACCAAGAGAAGAAAGCACGCGCTCCTTACCCTACTTTGTGTGATAATCTGGGAAGCAAAAGGAGAGAGAAAGAGAAGGGGTTATGGTACATCACTTTACAAAGCAAAACGCTGTAAACAGACTGATGACTGTACAAAATCAGTTAATTATGAAGCTAATGAAAAATTAAAAGGGAGTTCTAATGAAAAATTTGATCAAATGTTATTCAGATTATCTTTTCAAGTAATTAAGTGATCTGGAAAAAAGGGTTCCCCAAGGTACATTTTAGCTTGTGATCTTTTTCACTTGAAAAAAAAAAAAAAAAAAAAGCAAAAAAGTTAGGAAAGACTGAAAGTCAGTTTTCTTTTTTACAGCCACTGTCTCTCAACATGCCAGGAGATAGATTTCATTAGATCAGCATCTCTTTTGTTTAATTATCAGTGACCGTTCCCTTCGGTTACTGGTCATTTCAGTACTTAGCCAGCTTTAAACACAGACTCAAAATGTTGCTAAATATCCCCATCATTCCTGTTAGCATATGTTTGCAGAAATTAAGTCATCATTTATCTTAAACAGTAATGCAGACTAATTTACTTGAAACAGAAACACAAAATTAAAAGTAAGATCATATTCTGCTATTTGGAAAACAAACAAACAAACAAAAAATCACCCAAAAGATTTCCTCTGGAGTTTTCTTTTTAGCCTTTACCAGTATTGTGGTAAAATACTTATTTCAGGTGCAGAAGAGAATATGTATAAACATGTTCATTCTTTTTTATGCTCTGGAAAGATGTCACAGAAGTTACAATATTTTCAGAACAATCTCATAACTTAAGAGGAGCTGGAACAAATCAGAATCCAGTATTTTAAGCTCATATGAACTAATCCATGTGTCCATCACCTTTCCTGCGTATTTCCGAAATGCTGACAAAGGTAACATGAACAGTCTTATGCTGAATGGACCCCAAAACCCCTGCAGATTAAACACAAAATAAATTCAGTTTCTAACTCTGACTTCAATTGCACAGAACGAGAACTGTGTTACCTTTCTTTATTGCATACTTCAGCAACTGAAATTCACTCCTACATGGAAATGCAGGAAATGCAACTATACAAAACGTGCGTGCACAGAGGTAGAGCTTTCTTTATTCAAAATTATAAACAAATCTATTAATTCTTTGGAACTACCTCTTCTACCCAGCTTTGCCTTTCCAAGTTCTTCCTTATTATTGCCTTAGAAGGAAAGTGGTGCAGCAAGTTACAGCACAGCCAAGTCCTGTAACAGACTCCTTTATATCTATATGTGATGAGGGAAAGAGATAACATTTCTCAGAATTTCAGTACAATTTCAGCAGTTATTCTCTCTTAGGGTGATAATATATGTACAGATACAGTGGCCCTGTGTATCTGTGCCAAGCTAGCCACCGCCACCACTCACCAATGTGTATGAATAAACATCCTAATTAGGAATGAGATCTTTTGGCTTTATTTTCATGTCCTCTTCTGTAGCAAATGTATTTCATTAGAGCTATAATTCAGAGACATAACAAAATCTGAGTTATTAGGCTTTCAAAGAGAAACGGTACTTGTAAAATACATTTATACAATTATTATGACTTAGAAATTTTAAACTATAATGTTAAAATGTTGTTAGATTACACTTGTCCCATGATATGGGCTTGGTAATACGATCAAACTGAAGTACTGCTAAAAGCTTGAGGGATTTTCATCTGTCCTAACCCATATCCAGAGCATAAGCTTCTGCCCCTACAGTTTGGTTACTCAGGCAAGAAGAGAAGCAGCAAGATCCCCAATGGCCGTAGCTAATCCAAGAGAAGTTGCAAGTGTAAATGCAAATACACTGAAAAAGGTGCCTTAAGCAGTGAAGCTTGGTTAGTATGTGTACTCCACTAGTGAGGAAAGCTGTTGATACAGCTGCATCCACTCTCCGTGCTCTTTACTGGCAGAGCATGTTACTTTGCTGTCACAGTCAAAAGCTTCATGTGGCTCCGGCCTCTGAGCAGCATTTCTTTCATTCCCCAGGCACTTCCTTTCTGAGTGTTGCCACACTCTGAATCATGTTTTATTTCTTAATGAAGCAATTCACTTTTTGCCAATAAAATTCTGTAGGAATGTTTGATTTTCTGTTCCAAAGAGCAGGAGCAGAGCAAGAAAAAGCTTATCACTGCCAACATTGGCTTCTCTGAGCCTTGAACAAAACTGCATCTAACA